>NC_043000.1:138912491-139082491 GCF_006345805.1 Octopus sinensis
ATGCATTAAAATGGAAAAAAATTGTGGTAAATTTTTTTTTAAATCGTAGACTCACCGTAGACGCGCGCTAGTACCCAGAAGGGCTCGATATGAATCACTGCAAAATGTGGGAGTAGTTAGGAATCTAAATCGTAGAAGATAGACACACAACTTCACTTTTATATATAAAGATATATAAGATTACATTATTGAAAGTATCTTTCTCTTCTTATGTGATAGATTCTGATGTCAGGGAGAAATGGTTGCTATTTCTAGTAGGTTGAGCAACTGTGTAGAAAGTCTCTCATTAGTTTGAGAAACTATTGTCACCATCACCATTATCCTCATTTTCTTTTTTTTTTGTTGTTGTATTCCAGAATTTATTTGCATGCACAATGTTATGTCCCTGTGATATATTTCTCAGAAATAAATGATGACGACGACGATGATGATGATGATGATGATGATGATGATGATGATGATGATGATGAAGATGATGATGATGATGATGATGAAGATGATGATGATGATGAGGAGGAGGAGGACTTTGATTGTTATAAATTTAGAAGATCACTGGGGAGCAAGCATAGTTGATTGAACTCCAATAAATACTTCAAATATTACAAAACCTAAAAGTCTGGAAATTAGACTTGGCTTAAACATGTTTTGGTATCAAAGCATAAAATTGTCCAAATTATATACTAATAAGCATTTAGTCTGACGTTCTACAATTTCTGTCACTCCAGTATTTGTAATAATGATTATGATAATATTGTAAAAAATTTTTTTATTGGTGTTAAGTCTCCAAAACTTTATTTTTCAAGAGTTTAAGCCATGCAGTGTGAAGACACATGGCTCAGTGGTTAGAGCGTCGAGCTTACGATCGTGAGGTTGTGAGCTCGAATCCCGGACCAGGCTGCATGTTGTGTTCTTGAGCAAGACATTTTATTTCACATTGCTCCAGTTCACTCCGCTGTAGAAATGAGTTACGACATCACAGGAGCCAAGCTGTATCTGCCTTTGTCTTCACCTTGGATAACATTGGTGGCATGGAGAGGAGAGGCCGGTATTCATGGGCGACTGCTGGTCTTCCATAAACAACCTTGCCTGGACTTGTGCCTGGGAGGGTAACTCTCTAGGTGCAATCCCATGGTCTATGTCATGATCAAAGGGGGTCTCTCAGAAGCCATGCAGACAAAAGTATTTTAACCAGAAACTAAAATGAAGCTGAAATCTTTGGCTTTCAAATTCCTTTACTTCATAAAATTTTTTCCTTGTTTCCAACTGACATTTGAGTATTTATCTGCATAAGAGGATTGGAGTAATGAGTCATATCCCTCAGTAGTTCCATAATGTATTCTGTGTAACATTTTTCTTTATAGTATTGTATCCTGACTACAAATGAGCATTAATTACCATTTTCCCTCTTGTGATATAAAAAATTGATATCAGAGATATTCAGCCAGCATCGCACAGCTATCTATCTCAACAATTCATGTTCTCTTAGCAGTGATTGGATTATTCATTCGTTAACTGCGGTCAAACAAGATCAATGTGAAATAACGAAGCTAGCAGATTCTCTATAGAATAAATAACTACGTATATAAATATGTGATTATGCTTCAGATCTTCAAATGAGTGATTGATACACAGATATCTGAAAGAGTAGCCATTATCTTCCAAATCTCTGTGATTCTAGGCTTCAATCTTAAGATGAGGTGAGCTGGTTATGAATATAAACTTTTCAGTTGCTGCTAACAAAACAACAATAATTGTAAATCCATCAGTCTGCTCTTATATGCAACGCAGTATCTTCTCTATGACCTTCACAGTTCTTTCACTCGCTTGCTTAGTATCTTAATGATTAGGTCACTGATCTGTTAATATTTTCTATATTATCTATCTTTTTTCTGAAACATGCACATGTTTACAGAAGCAAACACAGTCAATCATAACCTTCTGTATGCAATCATTCAAATTTCTTAGGTAACCCAGAATACTTTTAGACATCTTGTAAGAGACAGATAGCAATTTTATGCTCCATACCACATGTCATTCACAGCCAAATTTGGTTCTATATTATGAATAGAAATATGAATGTTTCCATATAACATAGAAAATTATTATTATTCCTTTGTTTATTTTTTATTTTCATTTTGATGTAAACTGAAGTAACTGGCTATCAATTTTATAAGATGAGAGGATGTACAACAGAAAGTAATTACAGAATTAGTTATTCAACATTTTACAAGTTTCCCATCTTGTAATTTATATCTGAGGATTTAAGTACCAATGGATTATTAAAATAATAATCATACATTATGCATGTTTTAATGCAGTGAAATTTGTTGGCTACTTGAAAGTATTTGTTTTATTCTCTTGATATAATAAATTAGTTTTAACCATCAAGCAGTAGAAATAGCTACTCACAGCTTCTGTATAGTTACTAGAATCACCATAATCACCATGACTGACCAGGCTATCAGATGTTGCCACACATCGCTGGTTACAATGCGCTTCACATTGTTTTAGCCTTCAAATGACGCCACTCCACTGGCTAAGCAAGCAGGCCAACAGAAGAAAGAGTGAGAGAAAGTTGTGGTGAAAGAGTACAGCAGGGACCACCACCACCCCCTGCTGGAGCCTCGTGGAGCTTTAGGTGTTTTTGCTAAATAAACACTCACAACGCCCAGTCTGGGAATCGAAATCATGAGCCTACAACCGCGAGTCTGCTGCTCTAACCACTGGGCCATTGTGCCTCCACAGTCACTAGAATATCCCCCCAAAACTCCTTACCTACTTTGAAATAAAATCTCACCTCTCATGCTGAAAATCTTTTACAAACCTTATTATTAAAAAAAGGATGGTTATAGGAAAACTTATTCGTTGACTGTTTGATTCAATTAATTATCAATGAAACAAAGATTTCTTAAACAGGTTTAACTGTGGTAACAAGCATCAACAACATTTAATAGGCTTATAAATTAATTCTAGCTTGGCTTACACTAGGCAATTTAGCATAATCTGAAATGCATTTATCACAGTAATTATGCCAGAAGATCATTACCGTTTAGGCTTAGCATACATCACGTAGGTTATATTCTTGTACTCACTAATTTTACAAGCTATCGTGCACAGATTTAGTTGTTCAGTCACCATAATCCTTGATGACAGACAGTTAAGGATGTTGTCACTCATTTTGCCAATTAGAAGTTGACACTTAGAAAATATATTGAAATATCATTTAAAGAATACTTATATATGTATAAAATAACTGCGTAAGTCTTGTCAAATATCATAATAATAACATAGTAATAATAAAACCCAACAAAATTTATAAAAATATTCTTAAATTTAAGGCAGTCATATTTTGTAATATGAGTTTAAACATTCTCTTTTTCTTTACAAAATTTCTTTGCATTTTAATTTACAAAATCTTCTGCTGAACTGTTTCAGAATAAGAATATGAATCTTTTTCTTCTAAAGAAACAGAAAAAGAAATCGTTACTAGGTTATGTTCTAAAATACAGTGTACCAAGATGTAACAGAAGTGATTGAGATTATAAACATCAATTTTGATAGCATTTTCTTTTGGCCACATCATCAAGCAAATCACACACACATAGTTAATGACTTAAACATTCAAAATTGTCTTAGAAATATACTTTGCTTAAAAAACATCTTAACTTTATGAAATGCAACAATTTACGCACATTCTTTTCAATCTTCAGTAAGGTGACTTGCTTTTTCTTCTCTGAAAAACTTTACCTTAGACAATGTTATGATTTGATACTCAGAAGATTTAAAGATTTTCAAAGTTCAAAACCAAAATAGCCTAATGACCATAAACCATTTTTTATATGTGCCAAAGCAACATACAAGAAATGATAGTTACCTCATGCTCCAGGGAATTAAGTGGTTAGAAATAAATATTTCCCCAAGTAGAATTCATATTTATTACTGGTATTGTACTTGAATAGTCTGATAGGTATTTTGTAACCTTAGTTAACGAAACCAATATTATTGAAGTGTATTGTCTAATTACACAACAAATCTGTGATATGGTAACCCAAAATCTGACCTTCCCAACTCTTTCACTTTCTATTTGCATGTTGTTTATTTGCACCAAGTCAGCTCTTGACAGACAGGCCTCAGCTGCTCTAGGTATGATCGTTCTACCATTGTTTCTAGGTGTATCATTCCTTGGACAATTTGTTGGCTTTTCTTTTTCAGACTGTATGGAATTTTTTGAGTGAAATTTAGTTGCTATTTCTTGCAGCTCAGCCATCCCTGTAGAAGTTGTTTCATATGTACATGGATTGTTGTTATGGTTGTTTAGCGTCTGTCAGTTTTCATCAATTGACAACCAAAGGTGGAGTGTCTGCGTTCCCGTAACTTAGCAGTTTGGCAAAAGAGACCAATAAAATAAGTGCTAAGCTTACAAAGAATAAGTTCTAGGGTCAATTTGTTTTGACTAATGGCAGTGCTCCAGTATGGCTGCAGTCAAATGACTGAAACAAATAAAAGATTAAAAGAGTACAGATATTTCTTTATTGCCCACAAGGGGCTAAACATAGAGGGGACAAACAAGGACAGACAAAGGGATAAAGTCGATTACATCTACCCCAGTGAGTAACTGGTACTTAATTTATTGACCCCGAAAGGATGAAAGGCAAAGTCAACCTCGGCGGAATTTGAACTCAGAACGTAGCGGCAGACGAAATACGGCTACGCATTTCGCCCGGTGTGCTAAAGCTTCTGCCAGCTCGCCGCCTTAAAAGAGTAAAGAGAATACATAAGTAAGTTGCTTTATAAATATGCATATATGAATTGTAAGCATTTCACTAATAGTCTCTGTCTCTGGTATTATTAAAATTATTTAAAGTTTAATAAACATGCTTGACAACAGCATGTTGATTAAACTTTATGCAAATATATATATATATATATATATATGTATATATATATATATAATAAATATTAGGGAATAAATACAAACTTACAGGGAAAAATCAGATTTAGGATTGAATCCAATTTTATAGTAAAATATTATATTAAATTAGAGATAAAAACCACTATTAGGCAAATCAGACAGTGAAAAACTTAAGCCAATACATAAGATTATTTAATTTATATTATTTAAATATATAACAAAATTATTAAAAATTAATTATATTTTTTTAATAATTTTGTTATATATGTAAATAATATAAATTAAATAATCTTATGTATTGGCTTAAGTTTTTCATTGTATGATTTGCCTAATAGTGGTTTTATCTCTAATTTAATATAATATATATATATATATATATATATTATATATATATATATATATATATATATATATATATATATATATGTATATATATATATATATATATATACATATATATATATATACTATGCTTAAATGATAACCATTGTGTAAGTTTTTGTCAGATGATTGGTTTTTAAAGAATTTTGCTAACTAGACAGTCTAATTACATCGTAAGATTCTCCAGTTGTATTTCAGTTAGTTTTTGTGGTTTATGGGAGAATACATTAAACATGTGAAGGGCTTTGAGCATTTGGAGCAATTCATCAACTTAGTTATTTTAAATTCTGGTCTAAAAGACAGTTTTATCTATGTTCATCATATCCTTCACAAATTGTCTTTCATTTTAATGGCACATTTTAAATACGTTTCCCACTAAGTGCCTTTTATTAAATTTCATCGAATTGTCTTTGGCCTAATTCTAGCTTGTATACTATTTATTAGCACTTCATTGCACTTTATGTGTCACAGCAAAGATATATGAGGCACATGCCATGAATCTCTCAGAGCCTTTCTTACTGATTAATTTTTCTCCACTCCTTTCCACTTAAATTCATTTTGCACATACAGTGTACCATAGAAAACTAATTCTTCTTCATTCATTGTGGATCTTTACTTTGCATTTTTTATCACTACTGTACATCATCATACGTGGGACACATATATATCAGGAAAGAAGCAAATTTTCTATTTCATGTTACAGGAGCCCTAAAACATCTGAAAGTACTATTGTAGCCATCACCAACTCACACACACGTACACATACTGATGCACATGTCTATACATACATACACATATACACAACACATACTCAATCCTCTCAATGCTTTTACATGTGAAACAATATTCTATGATTAATATGAAGTGAAAAGAGCCTCTGTTATTGATATTCAGTTTATAGTAGTAGAGTGATTAATAAAATAAACCACAAGGCTTCACTGTCTTTAACATTATCCCTCTATTCTGAATTCATATCATACTGAACTTTACTCCATTTTTGACATCTCTGCCTCCTGTAGGTCCATAAGATAGATACTAGTTATGGACAGTTGTTGAATCAGTCAATTATACTTCCTTTCACTTAAAAATTATTAGTCTTCTATCAACGTAAGAATAATCTTGACTTAAAATTTTTCTGATGTTGTCTTTTCCTTTCATCTTTACAGAATTGATAAAATACAAATCGTTTAAGTACTAGGGACTGATTAAATCAAATACACAAAATAACTCCACCAAATAAAGTATAGGCTTTCTGATATCTATGAAAGAAATCAATATTCTCAAGAAATTTATTCATTCTTTAAATGCACTTTTTCAACTTTCAGTTTCGTTGGTGTTCTGTCTAACCCATCTGGAACCTATAAAATTTTCGAAAAATATATAAAATGTTATAAAAATAATATTTCTTCACGATTACTATGTGATTCGTATATTTTTCTTCTAGTAGTATATTTTTTAATGGGTTTCGGTTATTAGAATGTTGCCAGACTGAGATACCACATTTATGGGTTTAGTTGATTATTTTAACTCAAATACCCAGAGCTTATTTCAAATTGGTACTTATTTTATTGATACGCCTCTAATGTAAGACTATTATAATTAGAATAAGATATATTTGAATTTTAATGAGTGACAATGTTCTTTCAATGTCTTGCGAAATTGAAGTTTTATGTATGTAATTTGTAATGAGATGATCTTCATATATATTTGTAGTTAAGTTGCTGTATAAAATCATGCCTGCTTTTTATGACTACTTATTCATTCCAGTTTCTCAATGACTGTACTTGAGTAAGAAACTTCTTTATATCATGCTAGAAATTTACTATTACTGAAACAGTGAAATTTTATCTCACATACACACTTCATGTGACATAATCATCATCCTCATCACTTTTCATTCATTTTTCAATGCTTGCATAAATTGAACAGGATTTTACCAGCATGAATTTGACACTTGTCTCAGTCATTCATTATATTTGTGAGGCTCAGCAACCTGAGATAAGATTTCATCTCTTCTGCCCAAGCCTTCCCTAGTTCTTCTCTTCCATAGTTCCTTCTACATGTATTACTTAAAATGCAAAGATGATACAATAGCATGAACAAGAAATTGAAAGTTGATAGAAGGACCAAGCTGAATGAAGATATTGTACACTATCAAAGGAATTCTGATTCAGTCAAATTTTGGAACTTGTATACTATTTTACTCTTTTACTCATTTCACAGTGATTGGACTGTGGCCACCCTGGAGTACTGTCTTCAAGTGATTGTGGCCGCCCAGGAGTACTGTCTTGAAGTGATTGTGGCCACCCCGGAGTACTGTCTTGAAGTGATTATCAAACAAATAGTGGTCGTCTTTAAGATTGGTATTTATTTTGTTTGACTTGTTTTGCCAGACTGTTAAGTCACAGGGATGTAAACAAAAAAATGACAGTTGTCAAACAGTACAACACAATTACAAAGACACATATATACCTACATATCTACATTGGCAATGGGCTTTCACACAGTTTCTATGTATCTAATTTACTCACAAAGCATTAGCCAGACAACTGTTATAAATGCAGACATTTAACCGATATGCTTCACAAGTGGGCTGAACTACAAACTAAATGGAAGCAAAGAGGACCTCTTAACCATACAGCTCTATCTGCACTTCCAGTTCTACACAGCTGGTTTTTGTCTTGCCCACATAAACCCTGATCAAATTGACCATTGATAACAAATATTTCTTTCTAAGAGCATGTTATGTAATATGTTCATCCATTTTTTAAAAGTTAATAGTGTATGATTTAAGGGGACTTTGCTGTTATTGTTAGCAAATTCAGTGACCAAGTAAGTGTTTTATCTTTTAGTTCATTGCAGCCATAGCTTATTAAAAGTTATACCTTTTTTTTTGTTTATTGGAGATTGGCATTTACCGATGTATACTTCTTTATTTATGATATTAAGGTTTGATTTGAAGATTTAGTTGCTATTTCTAACAAACTGAATCATCACATGAAGTCAATTGGTTAGTGTTAAATAACACTACAGAAGAATCCTTGTGAGACTGAACATTAGTTTCAAATTTTGGTACAAGGCCTGCAATTTAGGGGAGGGGTTAAGTTGATTACATCGACCCCCCAGTGCTCAAATGGTACTTACTTTATGGAACCCGAAAAGGATGACAGGCAAAGTGACCTCAGTGGAGTTTGAACTCAGAACATAAAGATGGATGAAATACCTATTTCTTTATTACCCACAGGGGGCTAAACATAGAGGGGACAAACAAGGACAGACATAAGTATTAAGTCGATTACATCGACCCCAGTGCGTAACTGGTACTTAATTTATCGACCCCGAAAGGATGAAAGGCAAAGTCGACCTCGGCGGAATTTGAACTCAGAACGTAGCGACAGACGAAATACCGCTATGCATTTTGCCTGGCGTGCTAACGATTCTGCCAACTCACCACTAAGCATTTTGCCTGGAATGCTAACAATTTTGCCTGCTTACCACCTTTATAATAAAATATTAAAATAATGATCTTGTCAGTCATGTACTGAGACAAAATTTTTTTCTAATGATTCATGATCTTGTATTCCAATCTACCATTTATTTGAAAGACTTTTTTTTATTTGTATTTAAAAAATATATTTCTTTTTCTCCAGATTTTCCACATTATTTTTATTAAATTTCTTGAACCATCACTCTTCCATTATTTAATTTTCTGAATATAATATCATGATATATAATGATGAAATATTTTTAAGATTTAAAAACATTTAATAGTGGTCTGTTTGTATATGATTAACTAAAATATTCACTGCTTCAACTTTCCAAAATCAATTATTTTCAAAGTACTGATTATATTCATATCATGTCATTGGGAATTTCTTTAAATGATAATTTATTGTGGTGATATGATAACAAATCCATAATTCTGATGACCAATAAATCTTGTAATTCTGTTATTCAATCATTTGAAAAACATTTATTCATTTTGCCCAAGAACTTAGTTACAACATTAAGAATTTTGTTTAACACCAAACACTAATGTTCAAGCTATGTGACCAACACTAATTAACTTGGAAAAAACAGCAATTAAAAAATATTGACATGGATTTATGCTTTATTTTATTTTCATCATTATAGCTATTTGATTCTTTTACATATATGAGTGAACATGCTATGTGTGTGTGCGTGCATGCTCATGGGCACATGTGTGTAATGTGTGGGTAGAGGAAGAGATAAAATTACTTCTTTTATATGTGGCTGTGACCAGAGAACCATTTGGTAAATTCATAAGTATTTCGTTTTTGGATTTGGTTTGCAACAGTCTTTATATGAGTTCGTGTGTTGAAGCATATTCTGTTGTGTCTGGAGAGAGTCATTTTCTTTTTGTGCCTTATAATTTGACACACTCACCGGTAAAATTTCCACTTATTTCCTATTTTTATTTCCCTAAAATTTTCATTGCATCTTGCAACCGTTTCAATAGTCTTGACACTGTCCATTATTTACTCTGTGTTCCTTTTTGTTTGTTTGTGTGCATGTGTGTGGGTCAGTGTGTAGCAGTGTAAATAACAGATAGAGTCAAGATTATTGAAAAGGTTGCAAGATGCAACGAAAATTTCAGAAAAATGAAAATAAGAAATAAGTGGAAATTTTACCGGCGGGTGTGTTAATTTATAAGGAACAAAAAGTTCATAAGTATTTAATCAAAATGTGAATGTTTGGTGGTTTAGAAAAATTTCACTGACATCCATCGTTTACCTAGTTTCAGTTAGTTGTCATTATTAATATGTAATGATGTTCTAATTTGTGAAATGTATTTGAAGTTCTGATAATGCTCCTCATTCAAACAAACAAAGAAATATTTGACTTGTTATTTTTAATCAGCAGAGTTTTGTATGAAGACAGGCTACAGAACTCCCCTTTGACTGGAAATGACAGGCAGTTGTTTTGCAATGTACAAAAATTATTGCAAAACAAACTGCAGGGTGGGCAAGATTTATAAAACTGATATTAGATATTTTTCTCTTCAACCAAACCCTCAACTTCTCTATGTTCCATTTGGTGAAGAAGATGAAAATTGAGAGGAGGGTACTGGCTGTGAATATGCTAAGTGGGGAATGGGAGCAATGAGAATGACCCAGATGAATGATATTACATTCAGCATGCACCTGTAGGCCAGAGGTCATAGCTAGGATGAGGTATTTGCCCTTGATAGTTAAGATACCTAGTTCTTCAATGGCTAATCATGGGACCCTTCCCCAAAAAGTCCTCTGGCGTTCACATCTATTGGAGATGTCGCATTTGCTTCCTTTTGCATAATGTTGTTTTACAGGTCCAGATATTTCATAAGCAATTCTGCTTAAACCCCATCCATTGCAAATAGGTTTCACTTGTAATGATCTCTCATCTGTTCCTTTATGGAAAAAATATATAAAAATTCTTCTTCTTATCTCTGCAATTATTTACTCCATCAGTATTGGCACATAAAAAGGCTGGGATCAGTTCATTTTATAATTCAACTATACATCATCATCATCATCATTTAGCGTCCGTTTTCCATGCTAGCATGGGTTGGATGGTTCAACAGGGGTCTGTGAAGCCAGAAGGCTGCATCAGGCCCAGTCTGATCTGGCAGTGTTTCTACGGCTGGATGCCCTTCCTAACGCCAACCACTCCGTGAGTGTAGTGGGTGCTTTTTACGTGCCACCCACACAGGTGCCAGATGGAGCTGGCAAACGGCCACGGACGGATGGTGCTTTTTATGTGTTAATAAAATAAGCACTAGTATACCAGTTATATACTGGGGTTGTACAACATATACATGAACATATTACATTTTATATAATATTTCAAACATAATAATTCTTTAAAGAATACGTTGTAACCCAAGTTCTTTTGCAGTGATGAATCTGTACTTACTAATGTTTCACTAATGTTTATTTTTCTTTACATTCTTGTAACGTAGTGGTTTGGCAAAAAGTGATTGATAGAATAAGAACCAGACTTAAAATAAATGCTGGGATCAATTTGATTTACTAAAACCTTGAAGGAGGTGTCCCAGAATGCTATAGGTACTAGGTCACCCATTTGGGATAAGTGCATGTTATATCAATTGTTTATAGCTCAGAAGTTCACTGGTCCTTATTTTAACGATCTCTGAAGGATGACAAGCAAAGTGAATCTGGTATGATTTGAACTAAGAACATACAGATAACAAAATGCAGTAAGTCCTTCCTTGGAAAATATAACAATATCCTAGACATGGCTGAAATAATAAACTGTTTATTGTAGGTTTGATGATAAATCTAAGGAAAGGGAAAGAGTATTGAAATGTTTTAACTATGGAATGTAATATTTAAATGCTTTAACATTGGCATCAACAACAACTGTAACAGGTGCCAAAACAAAAAGATAGTGAAAATATGAATATTCATTATAGTAGTAATAAGAACCACAACAGTCGCAGAAATAACTGGACAAAATGATCTTGATAAATACTGTAATTCCAGACAAGTAAAAGTGTAAGGGTCACACAAATTTAAATGAGATGGCAAGCATCTTTGTAAATCCCATCAAAACATGGATAAAGAGTAAACTATTCCAAAATCCTGTTATGACAGTGTACTGCACTGGACGTTATCAAAGAAGCTTGAGAGGCGGTTGGATGGAACCTACACTCGCCTCCTTATGAGAGCTCAAAATCTCTCGTGGAAGCGTCATCCAACCAAAATGCAAATATATGGGAAACTACCACCTGTGTCATCTCTTGTGAAGGGTAGGAGAGTCCAGTTTGCTGGACATTGTTGTAGAGCTGAAAAAGAGGTAATTTCTACTCTTCTCCTCTGGAAGCCATCTACTCGCAATACTAGAGGGCGCACACTCTCCTACCCTGATGTAATCTCCAGGGATACAGGCATCCAGCAACAGGACCTCCGTAATGCCATGATGGACCGTGAAGTCTGGCGTAGCATGGTAAATTCCATTGTCTCGACAACGGTCGAACAATGATGATGATGATGACACTGCTTTGACTGAATTGCCTAGTTTGAACATCTGATGTGAACAGAATGATGAAACCAGTCCTCTGGTATTTAGTCAGTATCTGTAGATCTCCTATTCAGTATATGTTGTTCTATCTTTTTATCTCAGTATTTATTAGTTCCATCCCTTTTCTTTGTGAGCAGTACAATAATGTATTGATACTATTATAATGAATATAAATATTTTAAAATTGGGTAAATATGGAGGCTTGTATTTTTATATAGAATTCATATCAGCATATTACTGATGTATTAATGATCAGGTTTATGCTTTCACATCACACATGGATGGCTGCATATATGTAAATTTTCGAAGTATACACATCAGTACATGCTTAGATATAACATACAAGCACACTCATCATAAACCCGGTCACACTTAAACGCACATGTATTTATACCTGTCGATAGATATGCATGTGTACACATTTAGAGACCCAAGTGCACATTATTCACACAGTTGAATAACAATGCACACACACACACACTCTTTCATATATGCTTTAATATGTCTAGCTTATACTTACAACATAGAAGCACATATATACATATTTATTCTGAAGCACCAATATGTTCATTCAGTTACACACTGACATCTACACTGGATTTATAGCTCTGTTGAAGCAAAACAGTAGACAGTCTGAAAGAATAAATAATGTATCAGAGTATTTGATATTACAGATTAATTGCTAAGCTTTCTAAATAAAAGCTTTCCACACAACATAATGGAGAATTTTCCAGGTGTTCTTTCTACCAAGTTCTGTATTCGTTTGCAATGAGTAAATAAATAAAATGAAATGTAAATGAATAAAAAAAAAAAAAATAGCCAAACAAACATTCTAGTGAGACCAGATATTTTTCTTAATTATTATGTTGCTTTTTTTTTATGTTGGTTGTTGGGGCATTAATATTTTCATCATCTCTGTATTTGCTGAAAGAAGGTAGCCAGGTTAGATCTGATGAAATTTATTAAAATTTCAACCACTATTAATTTATTGACACAAACAAAAGAATGAAGAGTGGTCTGATTGTTACAAATATTCTTTTCTACTCGAGGCACAAGGCCCGAAATTTTGGTTGAGGTTGGGGCCAGTCGATTAGATCGACCCCAGTATGCAGCTGGTACTTAATTTATCAACCCCGAAAGGATGAAAGGGATTGTTACAAATAATATTGCTTAGGTTGAACAATACAAGGGAGTGCAGAAAAGTTCCTGGCTTAGGATATAAGAAAATACAGGAGGATCAGTTAATTATGATTTTATTCAACATAATCCACTCTCAGATCCACACACTTATTGTAGCAATCCTTCACATTTTTTAAGCCCTGTAAAAGAACTTGGAAGTTTGGGCCTTCAACCAGACCTTTCATGATACCTCTTAAATCCAGAAACTTTCCAGCACTACCTCGTATGTCTGAGTAATAATAGCATCACTGTTATTATCGTTAGTTTCGTGTCCACTTCTTTATGTTGCTATATATTTCACTGATGTGGAAGGCAACATTTTCCATATGCATTAACTGAGCCATTTCACTTTTCTGAATTAATCTGATATATTTTAGAATAATAATAATGAAATTATTGTACATAGTGCTCAGGTGCATCACAACTTGTCAAAAGTGCATATAAAGCATATGCAATAATGTACAAATGTCTTGGAAGTGAACAGTGTATGAGTCAGATACATGCTTGCATGTGCAAGGACGGTAGAAAATTAGGTGCAGTGTTGGCAAATCTCAGGAAGCATGGAAGTTTTGAAGGATGCAGTGCTCTGACAACTAACAACTGATGCTGGCAGTTTGTTCCATACTTCAGCAAGTCTTAGCATGAAAAAATATTTCCGAAAGTCATGGGAGCTGTGCTGTTTTCTGACTTTGTAAGCATGATCTACATACAGCTAATTCTCTATTAATGTGTTTAGATTTTTCACTTTTTATTCACATGTTCAACACAATTTCTTTATGGATTAACTTTTGAAATTTGGTTTCTATTGTTGGCTGTATATCTTAGTAAAGCTATTACAAGATTGTTCTTGTTTCTGATGGACAAATATGTTGAATGTTTGATACAGAATTCATGTTTTGCCAGGGAGCATCTGAGACCTTGCAGGAGAATAGCTCTATGGTCCGATGGGTCCTTGATTACAAATACTTCAAGATCATGAGCTACAGCACTTAGCTGCTCACAGTTCCCTTAGTATACCTATGTACAGCAGGAGTAAATTTCATTTTATTTTTCTCTCTAGTTTCAGCTCTGAGCTGCGGCCATGCTGATGCACTGCCATTTAATATAAATGCACCCTTTTAAAGCCTAGCCTGGCTCATGGGCCCAGTTTCCCAGTTTCTATGGCGTATGTGTTCCGCAGCTGGATGGGATGGCAGTCTATTGCAGAGTTACTCATTTTTGCCAGCTGAGTGGACTGGAGCAACGTGAAATGAAGTGTTTTGCTCAAGAATTCAATGTATCGCCCGGTCCAGGAATCGAAACTACAATCTTACAATCATGGTGCTGATACCCTAACCACTAAGCCACGTGCCTCCACTTATGCTTCACTGCCTGAAATTTCTCAATGGCTTCTGTGATCTCAATGTTTCTACTGAAATGGCTTTGTGCATGTGTGTGGCTTTTTACATGAGTTTAATTGTGGACATATATATATGTGTATTTGTGTGCTTATATGTGTTTGCGTGGTGTGTGGTGTGGGGTGTGTGTGATGTGGAATGTGCATGCACATGTGTGTGTATGCATGTGTGTGCGTGAGTGTTTAAATGAACACGTCAGTATAGGCATGACTGAATTCTTAAGAATTTTGCCTTGCAATCATGAGGTGTAGCCTTGGCTGAACTCAAACGTACCAGGCAAAATTGGATAGACATAAACTGCACGGATGCCTGTCAATTAGAATGTATCAGAAATTCGAAGACCCAGTTTTGTAACACCAATTCTACTTGGACATGTTTGTGGAATACACTGCTAATTATAAGTTTATTAAGTGATTTGATTTAAGTGTAAAATCTGATTAAAGAGTGAGAATACTTATCAACAAAACTGGTAGAGAATCCATTTACTTCACATTAAACGAATGTCCAATAAGAGCACCACCTTTGGTCGAGCAAATCGCAGTGGGACTGAACCCGGAACCATGTAGTTCATAAGCAAGCTACTTACCATGCAGCAACACTCACACCTTATATGCTAATTATTATTTTTGTATTGTTATATTTTTATACAGTTACATTTCAACATTTCAAGCTTTGTTGTGATATTCAAATTTGGCTTCAAATGGTTTGCAAATACAGAAATAATTCTCCATAACATAAAAGGTGTGGGTGTTGCTGCGTGGTAAGTAGCTTGCTTACGAACTACATGGTTCCGGGTTCAGTCCCACTGCGTGGCACCTTGGGCGAGTGTCTTCTAATATAGCTTCAGGCTGACCAAAGCCTTGTGAGTGGATTTGGTAGACAGAAACTGAAAGAAGCCCGTCATATATATGCATGTATGTGTGTGTATATGGTTGTGTGTCTGTGTTTGTCCCACCCCCCAACATCGCTTGACAACTGATGCTGATGTGCTTACGTCCGCGTCACTTAGCAGTTTGGCAACAGAGACCGATAGAATAAGTACTAGGCTTACAAAGAATAAGTCCTGGGGTCGATTTGCTCGACCAAAGGTGGTGCTCCAGCATGGCCACAGTCACATGACTGAAACAAATAAAAGAGAGTAAAAGAGATAACTGTGTTTGGCTTTGTACAAATATTGTTTGGATAAGATTTTCTTAAAACATTTTCTGATATTTTAATAATCAGCACATATCGGAATCAAGTTTCACTAACATTACAGATTCATTTAAGCTGTTCAGATATGAAATAAAGAGAGCAAAATGGAAAAGAAAATACCATTTTTTTACACTTTAGTATTTGATCATAGATTAAAATACTTCTACTAGCAGAACTGTACCACACTTTCATAGGTATCTGCTCTATTTAATGTCATGAATTAGCATTTGGAAGTACCCTGGTATAAAATAATTATTTTATAGGAATATAATTAACTCAAAATTTATTAACTCTTTGGTTTTATGGCCTGTTATTCAGTAATTGTACCTTCATTGTATAAATATTATTCAAAATGTGTATAATCTTCATTGCATATTAACAGGGTTATAAAATCAATGTAAAATATAAAAATAACTAAATGCTACTTATTGTAACAACAGCATCATTAAATTGGAGAGCATTTAATGTGTTGTTTTGTCCTGTCTCAAATGTACTTTTACTTCAACATAAAGGCTGTTCCCTTTACAGTGTAATTTAAGCTTGTATCCCTATAATGATTAACACTTTTAGAGAATATAATGACACATTTTCAATTCTAAAACCTTTTATATCGATGAGATACTTTCACTATTGATTTGGAGTTGTTAGCAAGTTGTTGTGATAGGAACAATGCTTATAATGTCAATGGTTTTAATATGTATACACAAACACAATACACACATACACACACATACATATGTATATATATATACATATATTTACACTCACAGGGACACACATATGTTCTTGATGATAGTGTCGAGTGAACTACTTAGCAACAATATTATAGAAGGTTATCTGAATTTACTATTCATGTTTATGGGTTAACATTCATATTTATTTACACTGTACAGTTGCCTTCAAATATTATTATTACAATGGTAGTGTGGTGGATCAACAGAAAAGGCTGAGTGTTGAATAAAGCCACTTGCAGGATTTGCTTACGACTCTCTGTGTCATCATTTCAATTTCAGCTAATGTCAACTTTGCTTTTAATTGCTCTGCTTGACCACTAAATTAAGAACAAGTGAGGTCATTCTGATCTGCTGAAACCCCACTATCTAAATGTGAGGTCTTGTGTCCATTTTAGAAAGCAAATATTATGATAAACATCAATTCCACGGTCAGCAACATTACTATATGATCCATTATTTCACTTTACACAAGTATCAACCTTACAATTTATGGATTTTGCTTCCAAATATCCTCACTGTCATTAACACACCTAAAATCTCCATACCATTTACACATTCACACCACAATCATCTCTGTTTAACATAGCATTGTCATGCCATCAATGAAAATATGATCACCAGAAATTGCAGTTAATCTCCTTTAATGACACACTGCCATTTCTAATAAAGGGTACATTAGATAATATAGTCAGCAATACACTTTGTCTAAAAGTTTTATAGTTGGAATACTATTGAATGCATGTCTATTTCATCAGGATTGACCAAGAGCTAAGCAATATGATGACACGATGACTGTAATAATCAATGGGAATAATGTATCCTGGATTTTCTTTGATGGTATATATAATTCCCTTCTATGTTATAAATAAACAAACGAATTCTTGGGACAGTGACAAAGTCTCTATGATATAGCTTGATTTATCAAATATAGTAGTTAAATCTCTCTCAAATCAAACCAGTCAAATGACTCTGTAGAGGCACATGGCCTAGTGGTTAGAGCAGTGGACTTGTGGTCAAGGGATTGCAGGTTCGAATCTCGAACCGGGCGATGTGTGTGTTTATGAGTGAAACACCTAAGCTCCACGTGGCTCCGGCGGAAGGAAATGGCGAACTTCTGCTGACTCTTTTGCCACAACTTTCTCTCACTCTTTCCTCCTGGATCTTGCAGCTCACCTGCGACAGACCGGCGTCCTGTCCAGGTGGGGAATATATATGCCAAAGGAAACCAGGAAACTGGCCCTTATGAGCCAGGATAGGCTCGAGAAGGAACAAGCCAAATGACTCTCAAATCAAATACAAACACATTAAACAACATAGTCCTAGATGCAGAATATCTGTAGAGAGTAGAGAATGGGTATTCCTGATAGAAAAGCTTATGATTATTGATCTGCTTCAAAAGGATGAAATAAGAGAATATTCCATCTCTGTAACTGAAACATTAAGAGATCAAATTTCTAAACACCTACCTTCTTTGTAACACATTTTATGACGACTTACTGGAGCAGCTGAAGTGATTTAAGATAGGAAATCAAAAATAAAGACTATAGATAAATTTTGCTGGGTTTAGGTGTTTTCTGTCAGTTAATTTGTTTCAATAAATTTGTTTTGTGGTAAGAGTATTCCATCATTTAGAGAAATACCCAAAATTTGGCTCTCAGATGAAACAACTCGAAACAAAACTTAAAGCTGCCACAAATATTGACACATTCTCTTGGTCTCCTCACAACTAATGAAAGGTTCTTTTCACCCAAAATATCAGTAAACGATTCAATCTTTGTTATAGTTTCTAAAATGTTTTCTTTAACAAAATTCCTATGGTCTGATATTTTTCTTTTCTTGTATAAAATGTGAAATCCATCATCTCTTTAACTGAATTTACATTAGTACACTTCAGCTCCTTTATCGTGTTTTGTTATTTAATGGTAACATCATTCCTACTATTTATACTGTATTCTTTTATTCTTTTACTTGTTTCAGTCATCTGACTGAACAAACTGACCCCCCAAGACTTGTTCTTTATAAGCTTAGTATTTATTCTATTGCTCACTTTTGTCAAACTGCTAAGTTACTAGGGATGTAAACATAACAACATCAGTCGTCAAACAATGGTGGGGGACAAACAGAGACACACAAATATATATATATATATATATATAAACATACACACACACATGATGGGCTTCTCTCGGTTTCTGTCAGCCAAATCCGCTCACAAGACTTTGGTTGGCCTGAGGCCACAGTAGAAGACACTTGCCTAAGGTGTCATGCAGTGGGACTGAACCCGGAGTCAAGTGGTTGGGAAACAAACTTCTTACCACACATGTTATAATAAGAATTATATATTATATATAATTCTTATATATTATATACATGTTATAATAAAAATAATATTTAGTTGGACATAAGCAAGATCATAAAAAATTTAGCATTATGTAAAACAATTTTATGGTTGATTGGGATTGTGAAGTCTTTTTACTCTTGTTTCCTCAAAGACTACTTCATCTTTTCTGTTTTGATGCTATGGGGAAATGCATCCCCACCGTGCAAGAAAAGATTCTTTGAAGTTGGTGGTGATAGGAAGGATATCCAACCAGAGAAACCAAGCCAAACGTCACATACGAGCATCAGTTTACTACGGGACCAGTGGTTCCCAATAAGAAAAAACTGGAACGATAAAAATAATAACAACAACAACAACAACAATAATAATAATAATGATTACATCAAAAAATACCTTAGGAATGAGAACCCAGGTTCGAAATTTCCCCAAGACACCTGAAGAAGGCTTGGAGGGTATATCAGCCAAAACATTGTGTTAACAACAAGCAACATGAGGACAAATACTCGGTGAATGTAGATAATGTAAATAATGTAAATAATGAACTTGAAAATTGATGAGCTGTCCAACCCAGGCCAGCATAGAAAATTTTCATAAGATAATGTTAATGATGTTGCTAATGATGATAACGATAATGATGTTAATGTCGACTATGATAGGCAGACAACCAACTGGATAGACAGACAGACAGACAGATATTACACTGAGGAAATGTACTGAATTACAATTATACTTCAGGTATATACACAACAGACATTTATCAGTTTACTATCAAAGGGATCCTAAGCATTACTTCTAATCACATTGGTCAGCTTAATAAGGATTTTCTGTTATTGAATTAATGATATTTATCATTTAATTAGTGACATTAAATCCATACAGCTGAGTTTGCTGAAGTTTATTAATTGATTTACTTAGTTAAATATGTTTGTTAATGGATTGTAACAAAGAAAATTAATGACATTGTATTGATGTTTGATTTTCTGAAAGAAAAAGTGCACACGCACACACACACAAACACACACACATGCATGCATGAACATACATACATATGTATGTATATATATATATATATCTCGTGAAGACCACTTGATTTTTTTTCCCTTTGTCCTCCCACCTTGGGATCTTTCTTTCTCCTATGTTTCCGACGAAGAGCTCTGCTCGAAATGTCATACCCTCCTTCTTCCCTTCTTTCCTGAGCGCCCAATAATACTTTATTTGTTCCCCATCCTTGCGTTGTTGTCTTTTTGTTTTCTTGTTTGGATTAACTTTATATATATATATATATTTATAAATATGTGTGTGTGCTCGTGTGTGTATGCACGTGTATGTGTACTTGTGTGTGTGTGTGTGTGTGTGTGTGAACTGAACTGAGCTGATGGTTCAGAACTCTGGGTGTCATTAGCTGTCATTCAATCAATGACACACATGCTATTCAAATCTTAACTTGGTTGATTTAATGACCTGAAGAACTAACCAATGATGCAATATCTATAAATCTCTTGAATATTTTTTAACATTCTACTAATTTGTACATTTACTTTTTGCTTATTCTAGCTTGAGATTCCATGGCTTATTGCTCTGCCATTTATTTTAGATTTGACAGCTCTTTCTGTTGTTAACTTATTAATTGTTACAAAAGAATATGCTTGAGGCTTGGTCAGAAAATTAACAAGCAATGTTAAGTAATTGCTCAGATGCACAACACACCGGCTTTAGAATATTCTTTAAGCTCCAAGACTACTAATTATGCATAATTAGTAGTCTTGGAGCTTAATGTTACGTCACTTTTAAACATTATTTATCATCATTCTTTTATTCTTTTGTTCTTCCACTGATTTCAGTTACCTGACTTCAGCTATGCAGGTGTATTGTACTTAATGATTTTATTCGAGTCATTACAAAATAACAGAAAACAGTAGGAAAAAAATTTATACACCCTAATATTTCCAGTGAAAATACCCTTTTACTTTAAATATGAGCAGGAGAATGTCCTCACATTTGTGGCAGTTTCAAATTTGTATGAAGTGGTTTAATCTGACAGTCAACCTTTATCTGAATCTTCAGTATTTGGAATAACTTTTGACATTATATATTTTTCACCTGGAGTCAACAAAACAGTATATGTACTTGGAAGCATCTGTTCTCAGTGAAAATTTGTCAATGAAATATTTTGTTCAACTAGGTGCAAAAGTGGCTGCGTGGTACGTAGCTTGCTTACCAACCACATGCTTCTGGGTTCAGTCCCACTGTGTGGCACCTTGGGCAAGTGTCTTCTACTATAGCCTCGGGCCAACCAAAGCCTTGTGAGGGGATTTGGTTGACGGAAACTGAAAGAAAACTGTCGTATATATGTATATGTATATATATATATGTGTGTGTTTGTGTGTCTGTCTTTGTCCCTGCAACATCGCTTGACAACCAATGCTGGTGTGTTTACATCCCTGTAACTTAGCGGTTCAGCAAAAGAGACCAATAAAATAAATACTAGGCTTACAAAGAATAAGTCCTGGGATCGATTTTCTCGACTAAAGGCAGTGCTCCAGCATGGCTGCAGTCAAATGACTGAAACAAGTAAAAGAGTATCCTTCTTCAATATATTCTTGTTTACGTTAAAAAGGAAAAAAAAAACTGCACTTCAAAATAATTCTAATCATCGTATTGTTTTTTCACTTTCAATTTTCCATGCTAGCATGGATTAGATGAGTATATTACTGCAGCATTGTTTTTATAGTCAGAAGCTCTTCCTAAGGGTTGCATTATTGACATGTATTTGAATTTGCAATAGATGACCTGTTGATAGGGAAAATATCAGCACTCACTAAATTTCTGAGAAGTGCAAATGTAAACAAACATATGGATACATATGTACTTTCACTTTCATCAAAACCTACATGCATACATAAACACACACATGCAAATATGTGAGTGTGTGTATGTGTGAGTGAGTGTGTGTGTGAGTGAGTGTGTGTGTGTAATAATAATGACAAAAAATGTAAGTCAGAAGATGCTTTAACAAATTCAGGTGTGGTCTCTCTTTTACTCTCTCTTTTACTTGTTTCAGTCATTTGACTGCGGCCATGCTGGAGCACTACCTTTAGTCGAGCAAATCGACACCAAGACTTATTCTTTGTAAGCCTAGTACTTATTCTATTGGTCTCATTTGCCGAACCGCTAAGTTACAGGGATGTAAACACACCAGCATCAGTTGTCAAGCGATGTTGGGGAGACAATCACAGACACACAAACATATACACACACATACATATATATATATAAATATATATATACACAACAAGCTTCTTTCAGTTTCCGTCTGCCAAATACACTCACAAGGCTTTGGTCGGCTCAAGGCTATAGTAGATGATACTTGCCCAAGGTGCCATGCAGTGGGACTGAACCCGGAACCATGTGGTTGGTAAGCAAGCTACATACCACACACCCACTCCTACGCCTATTATTATAAGGAAAATCCTAATATTTCTAACTTATATTTCATATAAATTAACAAAACCATCAGATATGAATGAACTAACTAGGAGTACAAAAGATTGAGAGTTTTCTAAAAATTAAAAGCGATAAAACCATTATTGTACATAGATGAAATATAAATATAATATACCTTTCTATTTCCCAGTTTAGTTTCTCAGAAATGGTTAAAATGATGTAATAAAAGTTATTCATAAAAACTATGCTGCTTTGGGCTAGCTGATAGATTAATATATCTGATTATTGGCACAGAGGTCATGAAATCACATCTTACAACTAGCAAGGAATTGTAAATTGAGGCGAGACAAGTTTCTTTCTTATGTCCAGCTATTTTATGATTGAGTGTTAGACTGCTATTGGGCATGGCATTTTCCTGGAGAATGCTTGTTCCAAATAGACATGAATGTATTGAAATATACAATATCTTCTAACCTATGTTACCCCAAAGGAACAGATGATCGTTAAAAAACTTCATAAAATACTGAAATCATTATTCCATATTATGGAAGACATCAATAACTCATGCTTACTTTGAAATGATTTATTGTAACAATTGTTAACCTCTGTACTCTTTTTCCTGGTTTAAATAGGATGAGGGGGATATGTCTTCTCTTGGAGACAAGATTTTAGAATATCTTTTTGTTTGTGTTTCAGAAAGGATGTTTATTATATTTCCATGTTAGGTCACTGAGATAAATATCTTAAAGCCTGTTCTCAAGGGGAAAATGTAATATCTGTTTTAAATGACAATTCAAGAATCTTCTAGCTTAGCAGAGTAGTTTCCCTCAACTAGCAGGCTGCTACAGGAACTACAAACATATTATAGATCTTACATTGTCACTAAGGAATTTCAAGTTTGATCTTACAATGTGGAAACTAAGGCAAGTACCTTCTACTACACAGTTGAATCAGCCAGACTTTTGTGAATAAAATTTGCAAGAAAAATACTGTGTAAAAACTCATCACAGAGACTATTTTTGTTTTTGAGAGGCAGACTTAATGTATTACCTACTTTAATATTGTCAAGTAGCCCTTTTTGTATCCCAGCTATGTCTCTGGTTTTAGAATTACTTCTGCTCTTCATCTTACCAATCTTGGAGTTCCAAATGTGGGTCATGGGTGATGCCCTTTTTTCTTCTGACAACATATATATATAATGATAAATCTCAGAGCGAGTTATAACCATGATTGTCACACGCTGATGAAAGGTAAACACCTTCAAACTCGGGTCCGTGTGTATCATGAGTTGAAGACGGGGAGGATGACTCCCCTTCACAAATACTGAGAGGACACAGATAGTGTGTCTATAGCCAGCTGGAGGAGATATCTTCCTGGAGCTACAAACTACAGTAGCATCCACCCTTAGGGGTTAGCCATATTCAAATGGCAAATATGCGTCACAATATATATATATATATATATATATATATAAACAAGTAATATTTTCTCATAATTTCTTATCAATTATCTTGCACAGTTGCAGCTACCTTTTGAATTTCATACATGCATTTGTAGTTGTGAAGATATGTGGCTTAGCTGTTATGGTAGTTAACTCATGATCTTAATGCCAAGAGTTCAATACCCATTAGTGCATTGCAAACTTGAGCAAGGCACTTTACTTCATGTTGCTCCAGTCCATTCAGCTGGCAAAAATGAGTAGTACCTCTATTTCAAAAAGCCAGCCATGTCGCACACTGTGTCACATTGGATCTCCTTGAGAGTTATATTGGGGGTATGTGTGTCTGTGGATTACTCAGCTACTTGCATGTTAATTTCATGAGCAAGTTGATCCATTAATCAGATCAACTGGAACCCTCGTTGTCATAAGTGATGGAGTGCCATTTAATAAAACGGATACCACAAGTCAGATGCAGACTAGCAAGTTGAAACTTTGAAGTCACTTTCACCACTCTTCTTGTAGAAGCTTAACAAACATGTGCTCTGCAAAATAATATTTATTTCTTCAGTGCCCACAAGGGGCTAAACATTGAGGGGACAAACAAGAACAGACAAAAGGATTAAGTCGATTACATCGACTTCAGTGTGTAACTGGTACTTATTTAATTGACTCTGGAAGGATTGAAAGGCAAAGTTGACCTCAGCAGAATTTGAACTTAGAATGTAGTGGCAGACGAAATACTGCTAAGAATTTCACACGGTGTGCTAACGATTCTGCCAACTCGCTGCATTCTGCAAAATAATATTGAGTAATTCATAAGGTTAATGTTAAATTGCTTTTATTATAACTTGGTATAAAAACAAATATTAATAAACATGCATACATACATATATATATATATATATAATTATATTAAATTAGAGACAAAACCACTATTATGCAAATCAAACAAAGAAAGACTTAAGCCAATACATAAAATAATTTATATAAATTTAGAAATTTAACAATTATAAAATTATAAAAATAATAATAATAATAAAGAGTAAAATTAATTAATCAATTAATAATTAATAATTTTACCAAGTAGTTCAGTATCATAAAAGAACCATTATCGGTAACCTTATACAAAATTTTTTGTAAAATTTATATATATATTACAGATGTAGGACAGATTTTTGTCAGTGAAGAGGTCGCGGATTTTAGCGACGAAAATATTTTGACAAATTAAACTTAAATTTTGAAGTGAATCGAACGGCTTTGTGTGTTTCTTAAATGGCTTACAAACACCTTCCACACTGCAATTGTTTTCGTTCCAGCACACGATCTCAGATCAAATCACTTGCTATGTGAGTACATCTCCGTAATATATATATATATGTATATATATGTATATGTGTGTATATATATATATATGTATATGTGTATATATATATATATGTATATGTGTATATATATATATATGTATATGTGTATATATATATATATATATATTATATATATATATATATATATATATATAAATATATATATATATAAATATATATATATGCATGTATATATATATATATATGTATACATATATACGTATGTATGCATATATGTGTGTATATATATGTGTATACATTTCTATTTTCAGTCCATGCCATCAAGGACTTTACCGTTGTTCAGAGGAATTTCTTTCATTCACTTTGATAAACGTTGGTATTATTTTGCTTATCCTCTTCACAATTGTTGTTTCCATTGTGGAGAAAACTTTATTTACATGATTTTTTCTTCACCTAATGTTGCATTTTTTCTTATCAATCATATTTTTCCCTTTCATTCCCCAGGAACATTCTTTTCGTAACTATAGATCTGTTTTGTTAATTGAGGATGAAAATATATTATTGGCATATGCCTAATTATTTTGAAAGTCCAATTTTTAAGTGCCTGTGACACTGCCACAATATTTAGTATATATATTTGGTGTGTATGCATGTGTGTATTTATATGTGTGCATGTATGTATGTAAATATATATATATATATATATATATATATATACATGCACACATACACACATACACACATACACATATATATATATACAAGCATGAATCTGTGTGAGTATGTGTGTGTGTGTGTGTAATATACATACATTTATATATATATATATATATGCATATATATTTATACACACCACTAACATTCCTTTTATTAATGGCCTTCACTGATAAAAAGCAATGTAATAATAATAAGAAAAAAGAAGAAGAGGAGGAGGAGGAGGAGGAGGAGGGGGAAGAGGAGGAGAAGAAGAAAAAGAATATGAATAAGAAGAAGAAGAAGAAGAAAATTTCTACCAAATAACACAACATTCTTTACAATATAGATCTCGGTACATTTTCTGAAAACCTTTTGCTTTAATTATTTTCATCTAATTTTTTTTTTACTTTTTACATTTATTTTTTCTTCTTGTGCAATGTGAGTTCATGTTGGTGCAGATTAATTTGTTTGTGAAGATCACTATTATACTCATGGCTATAAGATTCAGCAGCTTCTGCCCATAGACACTCACACATTTCTTTCTCCAGTCTCAATTCATTTCCACCTCTGTATCACTCCCTAAATTATAAAACTCACCGGTACATACATCTATATCGATAAGCGTTTGGAGTATCTTGCTTTGCATATATGTCCATGCATGTGCGTATACTAATATATATATAAGTACTTGTGAAGGCGCATGGCTCAGTGGTTAGAGTGTCGAGCTTAAGATTGTGAGGTTGTGAGCTTGAATCCTGGACCGGGCTGTGTGTTGTGTTCTTGAGCAAGACACTTTATTTCACATTGCTCCAGTTCACTCAGCTGTGGAAATGAGTTGTGACGTCACAGGTGCCAAGCTGTATCAGCCTTTGCCTTTCCCTTGGATAACACTGGTGGCAAGGAGAGGGGAGACAGATATGCATGGACGACTGCTGGTCTTCCACAAACAACCTTGCCCAGACTTGTGTCTGGGAGGGTAACTCTCTAGGTACAGTCCCATGGTCTGTGTCATGACCGAAGGGGGTCTCAGACTTGTTCAGAGGCACATGCATAAACTTAAATAGAAATGAATAATTTGGGTGTACAGAAATTGGGTATAAAGGCATTGCTTTATTTTTGACTTTGTGCCCATGATGTCCCAAAGATGCTGCAATGGATATACCCTCATTTGAGCAATGCTTTGTGTGAGCTGAAACATCTGACACTGAATCACCTTCTCCAATTCTCCCTCTGTTATAGCAAGACATCTGTTTCTGGTTCTCTGTCTCTTGGTTTCATTCTAACTTTTCATGCTCTGACTCAGGCTCCCCCCTCATATGCCCCTGCCTCTTCCAAAATTCCTTGTCTTGCAAGTTACTTGGAGATCTGCCAGTACAGGTACCATGTAAAAAGAATCCTCTCCACACTGTAAAAATCATGCTAAAGCTAACCTCGCCTGTACTAGTGCCATGTAAAAAGCACTCAGTCCACTCTGCTGAGTGGTTGGTATTAGGAAGGGCGTCCAGACATAAAATCCCTGCCAAAACAGACACAGTAGCCTAGCGTAGTTTTCTACCTGACCAGCTCCTGTCAATCATCCTTCCCATGAGAGAGGCAGGGGCATATGAGGAGGGAGCCTGTGTCCAAGGATGAAAGGTTAGAGTGTAACCAAGAATGTACATTAGACTCCCTTCAGTCATGAATGACCATGGGGTTGCACCTAGAAAGTTCCCCTCCGAGTCACAAGTCTGGGCAAGGTTGTTTATAGAAAGCCAGCGGTTGCCCATGCATACCAACCTCCTCTCACCACACCACTGATGTTATCCAAGGGAAAGGGAAAGGCCAATACAGCTTGAAACCAGTGACATTGCAACTCATTTCTACAGCTGAGTGAACTGGGGCAACTGATATGATGACTCTATACTAATAATAAGTGTCAAGTTTATAATGAAATATGTTTCATTCTGTTGCTGCATAAAAAAGCCAGTTTCATGTGTCTTGAAGCCCATATTACATTATCTGAAGTAATCTCATAGTTTTAGTATCATTATTTTATTGACAGCTGTGTGTGATTTAAGGAACATTTTGCAGCTATTTCCAGCTGTTCAAATGATATCACAAAAAGTCTCATAATGAATTGCTATGGATACTGTTGACTGAGTTTGTCCTTATCATTTAAGTGCACCATTTGATCATCATTGCAATCACCATCTTTCAATTTTCAGTTTATTTGGAATCTTGTCAGCCACAATTTTATGCCTAGGGAGCTGTTAAATCTCTCTCAATTTAAATCTCTCTCATTAATGACTCAATCTCACTGCAGTCTTTAAACAATGCAGATTTTTCAATTGCATGAACTGAAAGCCAAAGGAGTATGGGATAAACTACCTTCATCAACTTACTATAAAAGCAGGTAGTAATTTTACGTTGTACTTATTTTTAGTGCAAGTTTTGAAGAGTGCAGTTCGAATTTAACAATTAATTTTTCAAAGGTATAATGAAAGTGACAAAAGAGGATATTCAGCTTATTTTACCTTATGAGTTCAATAAAGGCAACACCACAACAGAAAGTGCAAGGAATATTAATGCAATGTATGGGGTTGGACAATAAGCATAAGCCAATGTCAATGGTTGTTCTATAAATTCCAAACTGTACCTGAAACAATTAGCGAAAGCATAGCACATGCTTGTGGGCATATTCACTTGCAAGTGATGGTTATTGTTTTTACGGTTATTTTACTTGCCTATTTATTTATATAAAAGTAAACACAAACCCACATCAACTCAATCTAACTATAAATCATGTCAACATTTTAAATTGGAGACTACAATTTCATATCACATTGTTCTGAAATGACTGAGGTGTCATCTTGGAAGTACCATATACAGCTGCAATTTTAGATATGTAAGTATAGAGTTGCCATTCTAGCACACTTTAGTTTTATGTGACTAACAATTAAAGCCTACGAGTATAAATGCCAAGTCATAAGTCATTTAATGTTGAAGTGTTTCTGCATATTAGGATAGTGCTTTAAGCTTATTATTCACTCATTATTTTTAAGGCAGCGAGCTGGTAGAAACGTTAGCATGCCAAGCGAAATGCTTAGTGATATTTCATCTATCTTTATGTACTGAGTTCAAATTCCACAAGATCGACTTTGCCTTTCATTCTTTCAGGGTCGATAAATTAAGAACCAGTTGTGTACTGGAGTCAATCTAATCGACTGGCTCCGCTCTCAAAAATTTCAGGCCTTGTGCCTAGCGTAGAAAACAGTATTTTTACTGTGTAAACATTTTGAAATGGATTGTTTGGTAAAAAGACACTTCTTGTTGACCAGCATATCCTGGTTCTCCCTGACTGGGGGATTTAGCCAGCTGTATTAAATTGATAATCTTAATATCTAATTTTTAACATTTGGAAGTTATTCAGATACAGGAAAACATAAACCTGTTGAGTTTCTAGAGGGATACATATTTGATGGAAATGATTCTATAAATACTTAAGATGCAGACACAGGGATAGAATGAAATAAATCAGGTGAAATGATTGAGTTTTTGTTGAAGAAACATACAATCAGTAGGTTTTGTAAAGCAAAATCTATTCTAATAGTAACAGAGAAAGCAGAGAAAACACAGTTTGACATTGAATAAGTGGTTTGACTGTATTTGTGAGTCACAGTTTATGTATCAAAAGAAATGCGAGCCTTTTGAATCTCTTGTAAAATTCTTTGTGTCTCACTGCTTTGTTGATGACTTATGGAACTTGAAGATTTGATGTTTGCTAATGTACAGTTTGCCTGGAGTCATGCTATTGTCAGATCAATGTAAAGATCCATAAGAGTTAAAAATAAATTGCATGGAATTAAATTGTATTTAACACTGAATCATGGAGAAAATAAATTAAGCACTACAAGCAGAAAACAAAAAAGAAAATTCAAAATAAATCTCAAAGCAATTACTTACAAATATTGATACATAATTAAGCAGAAATCTGAAAATAATTGGTTTTCAAATGTCATAAAAGAACACTAATTCTTAATATACATCATAAATTGCTGCCATGATTTGCTCAAAAATCCAATAATAACTATTAAAAACATACAAACAAAAAACAAAAAAAATGGAAATCAAATCAAATATAAAAGAATGAAATTCATAGCTAAAAAAATGCAAAAACAAAGAAATCTCTTCTGAATTTCTACAGCTTTTCATGGTTCAAAAACTATTCATTTCATTTCCTCTGCAATTTTTATTTTGTTTTATAATATGATATTTCCCTTTATCATAAACCAATTCTGATCAGTACATTGCACAATTAGTTAATTATCAATGAAATCAAATTACACAAAATAGAGTGATGCTTATTGAATTACAAACCGGAGAATCTTCCACTGTTTTAACTGGAGAGCTTCTTTTTAGTTTGGAGGACCGGAGCTTTTCTGAGTTTCTACAAACCGATTTTGAAAAGCTTTTTTTGCATAAACAACTAGTCAAAATCAATATGGACATCTATGTATTTTGGAATGTGTGTGTGTAAACATGGATGAGTGGGTATATGTGCATGAAGCAATGAGTGTAGAAATGCAAGGAATATATATGAATTTTTGTATGTGAATGTGAATTTGTATCTTTTGTCTTTTAAATCATACTTGTTTCAGACATTAGATTTTGGCCATGCTGGAACATCACATGAAAAGATTTGGTCAAATAAATCGATGCTGGTGTTTATTTCAAGTCTGGTACCTTATTCTATCATTGTCTTTTGCTGAACCACCAAGTTGCAGGAATATGGTATGCAAATACTTGCTGGTTGTTAACCAATGTTTGGGGACAAACACAAAGACACACACATATGTACAATGGGTCTCCACATAGTTTCTGCTTACCATGTTCACTCACAAAGCCTTAGTCAACCTGAAGCTTTAGTAGAAGACACCTGCCCAAGATGCCATGCAGTGGGACTGAACCTGGAACCATGTGATTGCAAAGTGAGCTTATTAACCACATCACCAATCTATCATCATTTTACAACCATCTTTTAATATCCTAGTTTGATTGAGATGAGTTTTCTTTTGTACAGCATCTTATCAGTTCTTATGATACTTTGCAATCTCTTTTGTAAGCTTCATAAGTCTGAGATCATATTTCATCACTTCTCCCTAGCTCTTCCTTCTTTGCTATCTTCTAATTTATTTACACATTATTAACTATCACCATCCCCATATGCTTCATATGTCTATTCTAGCTCAGTTTTCTCTCTTTTCACCTAACATTTCTTTACTTTACCCAGTTTTTCTCTCAGCTAATTCTACATCATTATTAATGCACAATAACATAACCATCCAGTTGAGATAGCTCGCCTGAATAATTTCACTCATTCACACATCCTCTGCATGCATTCAGTTCCCATATTTTGCTGCCATGCTACATTTTCTTCTATACTCAAGCATTAAGCAATCAGCTCTTCACTTGCATAGAGAGTTCCTCTGCTGCCAACAGAAATCATAGCCTTCTTAACTTTTCCAGCCATTACTGTCACTAACTACAATGCTCTCTTGAAACACACTTCTCCACTGCTAATTAGATCATCTAATTAGCAGGAACTGTCAAAAACTTCTAGTGAACTCACTAGAGAATTCATTGAGAGAACTTACATGTGATACCCTGTATGTATATATAAGTATATATCTGTTATTGTCTCCTTGCTTTGACTTCAAGAGATATTTGTAAATAAATACCTATTTCTTTACTACCCACAAGGGGCCAAACACAGAGGGGACAAACAAGGACAGACACATGGATTAAGTCGATTACATCGACCCCAGTGCGTAACTGGTACTTAATTTATCGACCCCGAAAGGATGAAAGGCAAAGTCGACCTCAGCGGAATTTGAACTCAGAACGTAACGGCTGACGAAATACCAGCAAGCATTTCGCCCGGCGTGCTAACGTTTCTGCCAGCTCACTCGCCTTATCTCTCTCTATATAAACGGCAGTTTGTCTGTCTGTGTGTCTGTGTGTCTGTCAGGTTGTACCCTCACCCTGACCACGGCTTTCAACTGATTCTGATGAAACTTGACACACACATAGCCCAATGTCATAATTCAAAACTAACGCAGTGAAAATTTTGAAAAGTTCCCCCAGTTCTGAAAAAATCGATAAATTCGACATGGGGTCGAGAATCTAAGCTTTTTAAATGCAACACATTTTCTGTCTAGGGGACACAACTCGACCTTTTTATCACCCAAAGGGACAGCTAGGAACATCGTATACACAGAAGCATTTGAGTGAAGAGAAGACATTGCAACCTACACATGCGCCTTCGTTCCCTAGAGGGAAAGGACTAGATTGGGATTAGTCGTTGCCTACTAGGGGCTCTTACATACCCGGGCAACGCCGGGCTATGCTGCTAGTTTGTAAATAAATACCACCATCGTGCAAGCAGTGTCCTTCGTTTTGAATTTTACATGGAAACATGTCTGGTCATGAGGAAATATTACTTAATTGGTATCAGGTGAGGGTTAGCAACAGAAAAGTAGAATAGTTCTACAGATCTCAAAATATAGTAAAATGACCGGTCAGAAAATGTTTTAAATTAAAAGTACACTATACCCTTTGCAATGATATTTCTCTTCACTCCTTTCCATTTATTGCTACAGGTATCATCAATAGAATAACAGCAATATCACAAACATTGTTTTGTAGAAACGTTCCGATAACAATGATGTCAAAGAGAATAAAGGCCTTCTCTTGAAATGAATAATTTGTGATATATGGAATGGATAAATACAGCTCAGTCAATCAGGTATGGATGAGCTGATAAACTATATTATTTATTTCTTCCTTTAAAATAAAGGCACATGCTTCCACAAGGCTATCATCGTTTGATATTGTCTCTAAATCAATTTTGCTGCAATGATTAGATCATGATCTGCATCACTAATTAGGAAACCGCATGCAACAGGCAGGCTTTGTAGTGATACATTATTTTCAAACATTTCAGCAACAACAATAACAATGACAACAAAAATAACGGAGAGATGAGTATCCCAAGTTTGATGCAGTAAAATCCAGATCCGGAGGTTTTTATATCTATGGTGTAATTCACTTTTATTTATGATAAAAGCCATATTACATTTCTGTATTTCTACAACACTGCTATCATCCAACATATATATATATACCATGACTTAAAATTGTAATTTTTGATTGCTGGTTCAAAACCCAAATAATGAACCATCAGTTGTTTGTCTCCACTCTCTCAAATATAACATGAATACACACATGAATGTGTGTCTGTGTGTGTATGGATTTGTGTGAAGATAATAATGATAATAATAATAATAATAATAATAATAATAATAATAATAATAATAATAATAAATAAATAATAATGATAATAATAATAAATAAATAATAATGATAATAATAAATAATAATGATGATGATAATAATAATAATCATAATAATAATAATAATAAATGCCCTGATGCAGTAGCAGATAGTGGCTCTCCTGGCTTCTGATCTTAACTGATTGGAAGTGTTATCATGTACATTGTATTGTCTTGGTATAAAAAATGGGCTACAGCAAATATTCTGCTCAATACCACAGATTTGTTTGTCAGTTGTTTGACCTTAACTAGTTGAGCATGTCCCTTAGAGGCTGACGATATGTGCATCTCTGATCATGAGCAGAAGTAGTGGGGGAGCATTATAGCTATGTGTTGAAAGAAATTCTTAGAAGTTAGGATAATTCACCTTTGGAAACATGGGTGTTTTGTTCAACATCCTTAAATAATCCTTATTCAAGTATCTTTTGAGTGGGATAGGCTACTCGACAAGAAGAAAATTCTATTTGGGCCCCACCTGCAAAGTCATGCGCTGTTTATCTTGATATGAGATCACCATGTCATGCACAAATGGTTGTGATGCATGTGTCTGGTGTACCCTTATCAGACGGGTAGTCATGATGGGTATACTGGGCTTCGTATATTTTACCCCAGTGTCACTTTGATGGTATGAACTGCTCTCTCACTCAATAATATAAATATTAATAATAATAATAAGAATAATAAGAAGAAGAGGAAGAAGAAGAAGTAGAAAGAGGAGGAGAAGGAGAAGTGCCCTGATGCAATACCAGGCAGTGGGTCTCAAGGCTTTTGATCTTAACTCGTTGGGAGTGTTAGCATGTACATGTTTTAGTGTAAAAGATGAGCAGCTACAAATATTCTGCTCAATATCACGGATTTGCTTGCCAGTCGCAATAGACAATTGAGGGAATTATAAAACTAAAGCCATCCCTATTAGAAGAGGAATATTCCAAGGAAACTTGATCCTTCCATTCCTTTTCAGTTTGGTATGGAACTAATGTCTCTAACGAACATGCTAAACAGAAGTGATGTGAATATAACTGCTATGGTAAAAACCTTCGTTATCTCTTTTATATGGATGATCTCAAGCTGTACTGCTTCAAATGATAAACAACTGAAAATACTGCTACAGATAGTGCATGGATTTACCAAAGAAAAAAGTTTGAAACCAGAACATTGAAATGAGGAAAGCTAGTAAGCTAGTTAAGAATAACAATATCACACTTGATAAAGAAAATGAAATAAGAAAACAGGACTAAACGTAGACACACACACACACACACACACACACATATATATATATATATATATATCATGGCACTTCGTTGGTTATGACGATGAGGGTTCCAGTTGATCTAATCAACAAAACAGCCAGCTCAGGAAGTTAACCTGCAAGTGGCTGAGCACTCCACAGACGTGTGTACCCTTAACATAGTTCTCGGGGTAGATCCAGTGTGACACAGAGTGTGACTAGGCTGGCCCTTTGAAATATGGGTACAAGTGAAACAGGAAGAAAGAGTGAGAGAAAGTTGTGACGAAAGAGTACAGCAGGGTTCGTCACTGCCCCCTGCCAGAGTCTCGTGGACCTTTAGGTGTTTTTGCTCAATAAACATTCACAACCCATGGCCTGGGAATCAAAATCGTGATCCTATGACCGCAAGTCTGCAGCCCTAACCACTGGGCCATTGCACATCCACATATATATATATATATATATATATATATATATATATATATATATATATATATATATAGTAAGAGAGCTAGTAGAAACACTTCTTCATTCACATTCAAACACACTTTCTAATCTGTCACTGGGCTGACAGTGACAAATTATGTATACATATGTATGTATATATATATATATATATATATATATATATATAAAGGCAAAGAGAAGGAGAAAGAGCAGTTAAAGTCAAACACCAATGTGTTGAATGGCGACTGTTTTTTAAAATAAAAATAAAATAAAACAGACTTTTCTCGTTGGTATGAAAATGATGTAAGGCCATTTGTTTTTATTTTATTTTCGTTTTAAAAAACAATGGCCATTCAATACGTTGGAGTTTAGCTTTAACTGCTCTTTCTCCCTCCCTTTGACTATATATATATACATATATACTTATGTATGTATATACATATAAATACTTATGAATCAATGAACTAGATATGATACAAGAGACATAAATGAAAAAATGAAAGAATATTACAGATAAATTAGATTAATACTTAAAATAGAGCCCAAGGTGAAAAATAAGATAATAGCTGTCAACATTCTAGCTGTATCATTTATAAGTTACTGTTACAGTATTTTTAATGGGACACTAAATGAACTAACCAAACTAAACAAGAAAACAAGAAAACTAATGATGGAATTTAGAATACACCGCCCAAAATCTGACATAGAAATGTTATGTATATAACAAATTGAAAGTGGTAGAGGCCTCATACAGCTAAAAGACTATTATAAAATATCTGCCGTAAGAGTACAGAACTATTTACGTCAGAACCAAAGAAAACTGACACATATAACCACAAAGTATGAGCAAGACTAAAAAACAGTTTTCTGTCAAAGGAAAACAAAAAAAATACAAGGAAAGGATCATAATACCTGACAAATACGAAGAAAAAGAAGAAACATCAAAAGCTATAAATTTCACTAAAATCTGAGTTAAAGCGGATAGGAAATAGAAAAAATAAAATCTCAACATTGCTTGAAAAGTTCAGGTCTCAAAGTAGAGAAGAAGACATTTAAATTGCAACGTAATTAAATCACCAAAAACACATGATGTAGGGAAAATATACAATAAATAATTGCAGAATATGTGGTGGTGGGGAAGAAACAATGAATCATATTGGTTGTCCATTCCCAGTCAAGAAGTAATATATCCACAAACATGATAGAGTTGGGAGTTTTATGCACTGTAAATTGTCCCAACACTAGGGGATGACACCGGGAAAGAGATGGTATAAGCATACCCCAGAAAAGATTGTAGACAATTACAAAGCAATGCAAATATACAAAAACCAGAGAAATCAAGGCCAAAATGCCAGATATTGTTGTTAGGGACACCATATAAAAACATGCTTTCTAATTGATATATTAGCTCCAACAGATAACAATCTATCTCTAAAAGAGATTGAGAAGCTCTTGAAATATGAAGATCTAGAAATAGAAACAATCCAAATGTGGAGCTTAAAAATAGAAATAATCCCTATAATAAAAGGTGCATTAGGCATGTTTAAAAGACATGCAGACAAATATATAACCAAAACATCAGGACTTACTGATATACATAACATAGAGACAAGAGCATTGCTAAGCACAGTACACATCTTCAGGCAGTGGCTCTCATGGCTTCTGATCTTAACTGATTGGAAATGTTATCATGTGCATTGTTTTGTCTTGGTATAAAAGATGGGCTACAGCAAATATTCTGCTCAATACCACAGATTTGTTTGTCAGTTGTTTGACTTTAACCAGTTGAGCATGTCTCTTAGTGGTTGATGATATGTGCATCTCTGATCATGAGCAGAAATAGTGGGTAACATCATAGCCATGTGTTGAAAGGAATTCTTTAGGGTTTGGATAATTCACCTTTGGAAACATGAATGTTTCGTTCAACATCCTTAAAAAACCCTTATTCAGGGACCTTTTGAGTGGGATGGGCTACTCATCCTGAAGAAAATTCTAACTGGGCCTCAACTGCAAGGTCATATGTTGTTTATCTTGATTTGAGATCACCATGTCGCACACATATGTTCGTGATGCATGTGCCTGGTGTACCCTTATCGGACGAGTAGTCATGATGGGTATGCTGGGCTTCGTATATTTTACCCCAGTGTCACTTTGATGACATGCACTGCTCTCTCACTCAATAATAATAATAATAATAATAATAATGATGATGTTGATAATAATAATAATAATAACAACAACAACAACACCGAAAAATACCTTAGGAATGAGAACCCAGGTTCAAAATTTCCCCAAGACACCTAATGAATGCTGAAAGGTATATCAGCCGAAACGCTGTGTTAACAAGAAACAAAATGAGGACAAATATCCATCAAATGTAAATAATGTACATAATTCCTCATCACTTAAATATAGAACTTAATAATAATAATAATAATAATAATAATAATAATAATAATAATAATAATGATAATAATAATAATAATAACAATGCCTGATAATCAACATAGCATGTCCCGGTGACAACAAGATTAAAGAGAAAGAAGAAAACTGAACAGCTATGATGATTTGAAGTGGGAAATACGAAGGTTGTTTTTAATGAGGTGAGTAAACATGGTACCAATAGTAATTGGTGCATTTGGATGTATCAACACTTAACTATCAATATGGCTCAAAAAGGATGGTACAATTGTAACAGTAGAACACCAAGAAAAATCATCATTTCTTAGAACTGCAAGACTTTTCAGGGTTCTTAAGGTATGTTCAATAAACAAGTGTCACCTTAGTCTGCTGGATGTGGACAGCTGACATTTTCCATCATGAGTTTTCATCAAATAATAATAATAATGATGATGATGATAATAATAATAATAATAATAATATAATAATAATAATAATATAATAATAATATCTTAAAAAGGATTGACTTAACCCTTCACAAAGGTAAAGAGTCAAGACGATGAGCGTGGTTCGTTTGTTGGTTGAACGATACTTCAACAGTAAGTCTGTCTTTGACAAGTTCAAAATAACAAGTGTTAAAAATTCAAAGTTATAGAAATTTAAATGTAAACGAGAGCAACCAGCGTCCACGCGATGATGGAATGACATCATCAGTTTTTAAGTTACAATTTTATAACAAACGAAAAGAAAAAGACAGAAAAAAAAACAGAAAAAAGAAGACGACAGAAAAAAGGAGAGATAAAGAGAGAAAGAATATTTAATCAAACAGTTTTATATAAATTTGATGATATTCTCCTGTCATCTTATTCATTCCTCCAGGGCATAATGTTAATAACCCGCAAGAATATTTCTCCTCATACATTCTGAGAAGTGAAAGTGAAGCAGATTCAGAATATTTTCTGAGAATATGCACTTTCAAGTCTTCTTCAAAATTGCAGCCGCCTGAAACGAAATGTTTAGAAAGTTCTGTCGACCTGCTGTTATTGTGCCGGACGTTCATTCTGTGCCCATTAACCTTTTGTTTAATTGTTTTGTTGTACAACCAACATAAATTAATTTGTGTTTTGTGCATTCTGCAGCGTACACCAAATGGGTATCTTTACATGTTCCGCCTTCTGTATAAATCTTTACAGAAATATTATGATTTCTGATGGAATTCACTTCATTCATGTTGTTGCACAATGAACAGGGCTTGCAGCTGTTCTTTAAGGTACAGCGTGCAGATACTCCAATGTCTGTTTTCTTGGAGTCAGATATAGAGGTCAATAATTCTCTTATATTCTTATTCCGTCTAAAGGCTACAATAGGCGGCTGAGGAAATATCCGTTTGAAACGAGGATATTTTTTCGCCACATGCTGGTAACTTTTATACAACACTTTTGAAATGCCAGCGAAATATCGGTGCCAGCTAATCACTAAAGGAATTCTGTCATCTATTGTATTGTGTTTGCTAAAATTATGCGTGTAGGTTTGACTATCTTTGCTAGTCTTAGCTATTTCATTTGCTATTTCCTTTAATTGTGATTCACTGTAACTACGTTTGACGTAATGACATACAAAAGCATTTGCATGTTTCCAGTAATCCCCTATGTCAGTACAAATCCGTTTTATCCTCAAAAATTGGGATTTCGAATTTGAGAGAATAAGATGATGTGGATGATTGGAGTGGCGTTGGAGATAAATGTGGGATGACGTGGACTTGCAAAGTAACTCTGTCTCTATTTTGCCTCCAGAAAACTTGACTTTTGTGTCTAAAAATTCAACGCTAGTTTTGAAAAACTTGACGTAAATTTTATGTTGGACTTAAAGCTATAGTTTCTAGCATAACAGTCACAGAAATGCAAGAAGTCCATTAAACTATCCTGTGATCCTTCCCAGATCCTTCAAACAGATATTTCCTCAGCCGCCTATTGTAGCCTTTAGACGGAGTAAGAATATAAGAGAATTATTGACCTCTATATCTGACTCCAAGAAAACAGACATTGGAGTATCTGCACGCTGTACCTTAAAGAACAGCCGCAAGAGGAGTAAGCCCTGTTCATTGTGCAACAACATGAGTGAAGTGAATTCCATCAGAAATCATAACGTTTCTGTAAAGATTTATACATGTAAAGATACGCATTTGGTGTACGCTGCAGAATGCACAAAACACAAATTAATTTATGTTGGTTGTACAACAGAACAATTAAACAAAAGGGTTAATGGGCACAGAATGAACGTCCGGCACAATAACAGTAGTTCGACAGAACTTTCTGAACATTTCGTTTCAAGCGGCTGCAACAACATGAATGAAGTGAATTCCATCAGAAATCATAACATTTCTGTTATGATTTATACAGAAGGTGGAAGATGTAAAGGCACCCATTTGGTGTACGCTGCAGAATGCATGAAACAAAACTTAAATTATATTGGTTGTACAAAGTTTAATGAACACATTCGATGTTAGGCACAATAACAGTAGTTCAACAGAACTTTCTGAACATTTCGTCTCAAGCGGCTGCAGTTTTGAAGAAGACTTGAAAGTGTATATTCTCAGAAAATATTCTGAATCTGCTTCACTTTCACTTCTCAGAATGTATGAGGAGAAATATTCTTGCGGGTTTTTAACATTATGCCCTGGAGGAATGAATAAGATGACAGGAGAATATCATCAAACTTATATAAAACTGTTTGATTAAATATTCTTTCTCTCTTTATGTCTCCTTTTTTCTATCGTCTTTTTTTTCTGTTTTTTTCTTTTCGTTTGTTATAAAATTGTTACTTAAAAACTGATGATATCATTTCATCAACATGTGGACGCTGGTTACCCTCGTTCGTACTTTATGTTTGAATTTATATAATTTTGAAATTTTATTACTTGTTATTTTGAACTTGACAAAGACAGATTTACTTTTGAAATATCGTCCAACCAATAAAATATCTTACAATCGAAACACTAATAATGATAATAATAATAATAATAATAATAATAATAATAATAATAATAATAATAATAATAATATATTCTACTATAGGCACAAGGCCTGAATTTTTTGGGGGAGGGGCCAGTCAATTACATGAACCCCAGTACGCAACAAGTACTTGATTTATCGACCCTGAAAGTATGAAACGCACACTCTCCCAGTATGCTAATGATTCTGCCTGCTTGCTGCCTTAACAACAACAACAACAACAACAATAATGATAATAATAATAATAATAATAATAATAGGTCCGACAAACATTACATGAATGATACATATTAAGGTCCAACAGCCTCTAGAGATTAGACTACTTGCACAAGTGCTTTATTTTCAGAGGCAAAGACTTGTGCAGCATTAGCTACATATTCTGGAAATGCTGATAACAGAAATTTGGTGAAAATGTATACCACCAGCTCAATGACCATCATAACCCAGGCTTTCCTATTAGAGTTCTCTATCTTCTAGGTTAGTTGCTTTATACATGGCTTAGAGCCTAAGTTATCCTGGTAGATTAAATACACACCTCAGGACCAAACCAGTAATTTATAAGTCTTCGAATATACATATATATACATATATATTATAAAAATTTGATGGTCATTGTTGCTTTTGTGTTAAGTTACCCTATGACAGTTTTTTTTATATTGTAGGTTGCTCAAAAGTCACCTTACTCACCAAATAGGCTTCGACATATTACTGGTATTGGTTGCTGAAAGCCTGACAATGTACCTGATTGTAAAAGGTTATATATTACCAGAATCCTTTAAAAGTGACCTGACATGTGTGTGTGTGTGTGTGTGTGTGTGTGTGTGTGTGTGTGTCTGTGTCTGTGTGTACATGTGTAACCTTTCATTATTGTATTTATGTTGAGAAGCTCTGTGTTTCTTTCAATTATTTTAAATATAACAAAGAATTTAGTAAAAGAACTTAGTTATCATTAAGCTAGTGTTAAGAACATAAATGGTGACTAAGGTTTGGTGGAAGATTTTAATTAAAAACTTATGAAAACAAGACATTTGTACTACAGAGCCAGAGCTGGTTTCAGCCGGGTTGGTAACGAAAGGGTTAAAATCATGAGCTGATTGCAAATGAATGTCACTATCATAAAACTGATGTTCATTTGCAATCATACCTGGAGTCATGACCGGCTATTGGGGTATCCATGTCTGAGAGGCTTGGGGAGATATTACCTAACTTGCAAACAGGTGAATACGGGAAGGGCATTTGCCCTAGAAAATCAGCCTTAAAATATTTCTTGTGAACCAAGCTACCATGGGAAAAGCATGTTAAAATTTATACGCATTCTCTCTTTTACTTGCTTCAGTCATTTGACTGCGGCCATGCTGGAGCACCGCCTTTTAGTCGAGCAAATCAACCCCGGGACTTATTCTTTGTAAGCCTAGTACATATCAGTGGCGTGCGGTGACTTCCGGCGTTGGGCATGCAATTAATTAACATCACTAAAACCGATAAATCGTTCCTTCGTCACACAGTCTTCTGTAACATAACGTAAAACTGTTGACAGTTGTGAAGATGCTGAGACATCAGATGTCTCATCAACAAGAATAGAAACAAACTTAGTTGGTCAATTTCCTTCTGCATCTCATTCAACATAACTTTATGAATTGCTTCGATCAAGTCATTTTGAATTCTGTTCGAAGACCAGTGAAGATAGAAGCTGTATCTAAATGACTTTCCATTGTCATTTGAATACTTACAGACAGTATAAACTGTATTAAAATATTTTCATTTGTTTGTATGTACTGATCAATATAAACGAGTTATTTATATCTTCATCGAATTATTAGAGCCTTCAGATTCAAATGACCCCGAAACGATAATTCCTGGGAGCCTAAAAAATAACACATCGATCAATCGTTGCAGAATGGATCTGTTTCGTCGAACTTTCTCATTATGCTGTTGATTGCTTTGATTTTACGTGCATCTAATTGTAAGTCTATGCAAAACATTCCCGAATATTTAGGTCTATCAAACATTTTATATGCCTTTGAGAACGCTCGTGCTTTAGCATAGCCATATGTAAATTATTTAAATCATCATAGCCTTTATATATTCCAAACATTTTTTTCTAAGCCAAAAGTAAAACGGCCAACAGAATAAATTTTAAGAGCAACACTTCCAGTTAACCATTTCTTCTTTTCATACGAATTAACCTGAAATTGTCTCGTGAATTTCTTGTGTTGTAGCTTCGAAATTAGGTAAATTCGGTGTTGGTCTCCGCGATTTATAATTAATTTTTTCCCATCGAAGTCCCTTTTAGAAAAACTAGTTCTCAAAAATATCGTTTATAGCACACATTTCACTATTTTGAAAAAGGCTGCTCTTATTTAAGGACCCACGTGGAGAGCGCCGGCGTAAAATTTAAGTCAATTTCAACAAAACGGAAAAAAATACCCTTTGTTAAATTAATTTAGATTAATTAGCTATTTCTTGAAATAAGAAATATAATGTAGATATTTTTGCTTTCAAAACTTTAAAAAATATGATAGTGCAAACGGATGTTTTGGATAAAAAAAATTTCAAAATTACATGCGAAGGCTATTTCCAACATTTCAGCTGGCTAAAACAAGAATTATGGGACGGCTTTTGTTCCGGTCAAAATAGCCAGAGAGGCGTGAAGGAAATGCGATTTTAACAGCATGACACGCCAAACTGAATTTGTCGAATCGCTGAGAGAGAAAGGGGTGACCATTCCTCGTAGCATATCCTTTTAAACAAAAAAGAAAGAGGAAGAAGATGAGACAAACTATCAAAGACAGAGAGAAGGGACTCATGCTGTCTTCCCAACGCATGATAAGCGATAAATTTATCGAGTCACTAAGATAGAGAGAGAGAGAGAGAGGAAGGAAGGACAACACTAATACAGACAGAGAGGGAGTGGTATCATGCGATCTTCTAAAAGCATTTATCAAGCAGATGTACGAAGTGGAGACAATATTTCTAAAACAACTGGACGTATTTTCTTTGAAACAAAGAAGGCATGCAGCGCATACCTTGCATTGCTGAGAGTGCACGCCCCTGGTACATATTTTATCAGTGTCTTATGCCGAAGCGCTAAGTTACGGGTACATAAACACACCAGCATCAGCTGTCAAGCGATGTTGGGGGGACAAACACAGACACACAAACATATACACACACATACATATATATATATATATATACATACATATATACTATGGGCTTCTTTCAGTTTCCATCTACCAAATCCACTCACAAGGATTTGGTCGGCCCGAGGCTATAGTAGAAGACACATGCCCAAGGTGCCACAGAGTGGGACTGAACCCGGAACCATGTAGTTCGTAAGCAAGCTACTTACCACACAGCCACTCCTACACCTATGTGTATATTTGTGTGTGTGTGTGTGTGCGTGTGCACATGTGTGTGGATGTGTGTGGGAGAATATACATGCAAACACACACACACACACATGCACACAAGCATGCAAACTGCATATGTCATTCAGAATAAACAGAAACTTTAGATAGTTATGTTAACAATCATCCCTATTTTAAAAAGCCATTATTTGCTCTGTGTACTGCAAAATCTGAAAGAATTATTTGTATATTCTTAATAAATCTAGGCCAGTTCAGACACAAATTACACTGGTTGCTATAGTGTACATCATAAATGAATAACTTCTCTCTTTTATGACAACTGCACGTTCAACTCAATTGGCTCACAGGTACATGAGATTTTGGGACACCAATGTTTCATCAAGTCTTTACAGCCATATAAGCCTTTGCGGCATCCTTTCTGCTCTTCTGGAAACAGGTTGTTTTCGTCCAGGTGCTTGTTTAATCTTTGTGATATTACTGCAGTAAATGCTTTGTACATTCTAAGGAGACAGGTTATAGGTCTGTAGTTTTCTGGTTTTGCTGTCTCATTGGATTTGGGAATTAAGATGGTTTTCCCCTTCGTGAGCCATTCAGGCATTGTCTCTGGCTCTGCCAGTATGTTGTTAAAATTTTCAGCCAGCTTTTTGTGCATTCCTGCTAGATATTTCAACCAGAAGTTTGTGTCTAAAGCAAGCAGCAGCTTGCTTTAGGCACAAACTTCCAGGTGTTTCTGGCTGATGAGACCCAACGTCTTGTAACACTGGTGTTCAAGAATCATGTGCAATATTGAGCTGAGTGTGTTGAATACACTGTCATTGTAAAAGAGAGAAATTATTCTCTCATGATGGGTATACTGGGCTTCATATATTTTACCCCAGTGTCCCTTTGATGGCACGCACTGCTCTCTCACTCAATAATAATAGTAATACTAATGATAATAATAATAATAATAATAATAATAATAATAACAACAACACCACCACCACCAACAACAACAACAATAATAATAATAATAACGATGATGATGATAATAATAATAATAATAACAATAATAATAATGATAATAATAATAATAAAATTCAAAAGATAGTGCTCATGGGAACTGCTCATATCCTTTATGTAATCCCAAGGTTTAAAACAAACTCTTTCTTCTTTTTTTTTAAAATTTATTTATTAGACATTCACTTGTACAACACCAAAAAAAAACCCCAAATATATGGCACACTAGGCATAACAACAACGTGAACTTCCAACCTGTTGTCTCTTGAGGTCTCTGGGTGAGACTTGGAGCCAACTTGTACAGACATAAAGCAAAAGTCAAACATAGAATAATAATAATAATAATAATAATATAATAATAATAATAATAATAATAATAATGATAATGATAATAATGATAATAATAATAATAATGATCCTTTCTACTATAGGCACAAGGCATATTTTCTACAATAGGCAACCAGCATATTTTGCATCTGAGGCTACCTAGATGTATTACTAATTATGCAAATAATCGATCAATCCTTTTTAAATGTATATCACAGAAAAGATATTTATAGTAACTTTGTTTCTATTTTATGGTATATTTATCGAAATTAGTGCCACCATTAACTAGCTGTTAGGAAGGGCATCAATGATTGAAGAATTAAAAATATACTCCACAGTGGTTGTTTGTCTTCAGTGATGATCGATATTATACCAATATATAAACATGGGAAATGAATATTAAATGGTATCAGAATAACACAAATAGCACAAATAAGAACAGTAATAACAAAAATGAACATAACATGATTGGAAGTTTCTGGGGTTTGTTTTTATCTGATTATAGGCAATGAGAAAAGTAATGGAAAAGTTAATTTTATTTTATCATTATTTTTGTTTTGTCTTTAAATAAAAGAAGCACTAATAATTTTTTACTCTATATGAGTACAAGACAATCTTGATGTTGAAGAATACTTTTATTCTACATTTGTACTGAAGAGTGCATAAGTTATTTAGAGTGAAGCATGTATATTTATCCAGTGTTTATTTATGAATGTATATGTACATTTTGAGAGTGTGCCTGTGATTATTCTTAGTGAGTGTAAATGTACATTTATTCACATAAAAAACATATTTGATCACAAATGTGTGTTTATGTGAATAAATTTCTGCATTTATAGTGTATATTTCTGCATATGCTTTCTTGTTATATATATGTGTGTGTATATACTTTTGTAAACTGTCATATTTATTTGTAAATGCTAACTGGAAATATATTGGAGTTACTTGAAGATAAGTATAATTGGTTCAATGTAGCATCTGTCAAAAATCAAAGAGCAATACTTGGAAATGTTTTTCAAAATAATACTTTTTGTTATTGTTGTGTGTGTGTGTGTGTGCATGTGTTTGTGTGTGCATATGTGTGTGTGTGTGTGTATATATGTGTGTGTGTATGTGTGTGTGTGTGAACTAATAAAATAATACATCTTTGTATGTATACGCATTTTCGAAATATTAATTTCTCTGGTAGCATATATGTATGTCAGATTATATCAGTACATGCAATCACATATGCGTACACTGAGGTAAAAAAAAAGTTATTCTCAGATACTTGACTGACTCATAACAGGATTGATAGATACACTTATGTACAACTATTATCATCATTCATCATTTTAAGTATTTATTTTTTTCCCATTCTCGTGTTGGTAGACTAGGCCTACTGTGCAACACATTACTACTTGTTTTGACCGTCTGTTGTTTCATCTTTGCACTGCAACACATGAGAGATAAGTTAACCACTTCTTCTTACATTGTCTCAAATCTTCTTCGACCCTTTCTCTACAGTGTGTACCTTTCTCTGACCACATCATCATCATCATCATCATCGTTTAACATCCGCTTTCCATGCTGACATGGGTCAGACAATTTGACTAAGAGCTGGCGAACCAGATGGCTGCACCAGGCTCCAATCTTGATCTGGCAGAGTTTCTACAGCTGGATGCCCTTCCTAATGCCAACCACTCTGAGAGTGTAGTGGGTGCTTTTTATGTGCCACCGGCACGAGGGCCAGTCAGGTGGTACTGGTAACGACCTCGCTCAAATCTTTTTACACATGCCTTTCTGACATCATTCATCATCCATGTACATCACATGGTTTTTAAGATGTTTTCGATGTTCAGCTATCTGTATCCGAAATTTTCCTCCATCACTCATTTAATCACTTAGATACCAAATATCATCAACTACATTGAATGAAATGTCTTAGTCTTTTATATGTAGTCCTATTCTTGTTAAATAAATGAATTTAAAATAAATTTTCCTATAATTCTTTAAAAGATCTCATTCTACTCATTGTGTTTACACTTTCTACATCTCAAGCAGCAACACATTGTGGGCAGTGGTTTTTTTTCACTCACCTTTTTTCTTAAATAGCACATCTAAGCCATGATGACTTTTTATCTTTAAATTCTAGATCATTTTTTTTAATAGATTTTATACCTTGTTCTGTAACCTTTGACACAATGAATGCCAGGTGAATAAACTTTATTTAAAATAACCTGTTCTTAAATCCACAAGAAAATCAGAAATGGAATGGAGTTTAGTGCCTAGCTCTAGTAAACTTCCTTAAAATTAAATTCCTCAGTGCAGGGACTGCCACTCTTAGTTGTAAACTGAATGAATGATAGAAAAATGTTGCTGTCTATCTAGCTCAAATCTGTTGGTTTTTATTGCTTTGTTACTTCCTCAGTTCAGTTAACAACTCATAAATTAATATTGCAGCAGATTACAGGGTGGTGAATTTGGCAGAATTGGCGAAGTGATAAACAAAATACCTTGTTGTAGTTAGTTATGTGGCTTTACATGCTAATTTCAAATGCCATGGGGGTGTTCTTCGCCTCTTAATCCTTCTGGGATAGATAAAATAAATTATCAGTCAAGTACTGGAGTCAGTATAATCAGCTGTTTCATTCAGACAACCTTTTGCCAAAATTAGAAATCAATATTACAACAGGTCATACTCTTTTTGATATAGATTACTGCAAGCCCTAACCCTGGTATGAATTATGCTTTATATAACAGAATTTATCTTCTATTCCAATTGTACTATTTTAAAAGTCTATACTTCCTTGTTGCAAGCTCCTCCAATGTATCAGATGTACATAAAGCTTTATTTTATTGTCAGTTTAATAACGATCTCATTGCATATGCTGTGTACTTTTTACCTCAACTTAGCCTATATTGACTCCCTGCCTACATAAACCGATATCTTTGTTTATATTTCAAAAGGTGAATGTCTGTCACTAATTATATTTATATTTCAAAAGGTGAATGCCTGTCACTTATTGCCTTTGATCTGTGGCCACTTTTCCAAGTTTTAATTTTCTTCAACAGTTTGTCTCTACTATAAGAATCCCATCTTCTGCATATACCATTTTCATGGACTTTTAATATGGATCTCATTCTCGCTCACAACATTATAAGCGAAAAGTGTAACCTCTCAAAAGAGCTGTTCTTCACTCCTGCTCCAGAGTATGGGCTGCAGGGTCACTCCAAAAAGTTCTATCTACGACATTTTCATCTCAATCGAAGGAGAGGGGCTTTCTCCATCTGGGTTGCGGATCCGTGGAACAGGCTGCCGGATGAACTAGTGAAGATACCGATGACCGCTCGGTTCAAAGTCTCTCTTGACCAGAAATGGCCTGAACTCTTTGTATGACCACCCTCCCTGTTCATAACTCCCTGTCCCCCTACATGTCCTTGCTTTTGCTTTTTGAGCCAATAAAAATTGAATTGAATTGAAAAAAAAAATATATGTTTCCTTATTGCCACCATAATCCAAATGCAGGACAGAATCTTGATGAAATAAGTACAAGCTATTATTGTTCTCTACTCTAATATAGGTTTCAGATTACAGTTCATTGCTTTTAGCTATCAAATGAATGCTTAACACCAGGTTTAGACATAATTTTCTTAATCAAAACAAAGCAAATATGGTCTCTTGTTTTTCTTTTATTCTTGTGACTTAACAGCTATTAGAAATGAATTATACATTTTGTAAACATTCTTATCACTTTATTTTTCCATCTGGAACTGGATAATTTGTCATCATCATCATCATCATCATCATCATCGTTTAACGTCCGCTTTCCATGCTAGCATGGGTTGGACAATTTGACTGAGGTCTGGCGAACCAGATGGCTGCATCAGACTCCAATCTTAATCTGGCAGAGTTTCTACAGGTGGATGCCCTTCCTAACACTTTAATAAAAACAATACAATAAAAACAAAAAAAAAACGGATTTTAATAAATTTCCTTCTCATTAATAAAGTAACATATCAGCAATATGGAAGGAAACTCCATTCACTTGATTACATTGGTTCTGCTGCTACTAGGACAAAATAGTTGCCTTTCCTTTGTGTACAACATATGAAAGAGTCCGGGAAAGAAACAGGACTGTAGAACTGCCTAGATTACTCCATACAGCACACAATAAGCATAGCCCTGTAGATATGAAATCCAGTTAGCTGTTATATGACTCTACATTTGATTTTACTCTGTGATATTTTGGACAAGTGTCTTCTACCCTAGATTCAGGTCAGTCAAAATTTTGAGAGTTAGACCGTGGCAACATGTGATAGCTTTCATGTGCGGCAGATGCACAGGGACAATAGGCACCACAGACACACAGAAAACAGATTCCATCACACTCCAGGGGGAGAAACTAGAAGTAGTTGATTGTTTCCGCTACCTGGGTGACCAAGTTAGTAGTGGAGGTGGATGCTCAAAGAGTATCACCACTAGAATAGAATAGCCTGGGCAAAGTTCAGGTGGCAACATGTTGTACGAGCAATACCTGTACTTGGGCTATAGTCTTAATTCATTGTTCTGTTGAACAACACTGCCTGAACTTTGAGTGTCTTTAGTGGAGTCCACTTTTATTGCAAATATCTAGACTTGACCCCAGGTCTGAGGACTATGTATGAATTATGATTTCTTCTTCCTTTCCTCTAAAAGTTTCAGAGGCAAAGAAATAAAAAAAAAGCTATGTGTGTTATTTTTTCTCCGCTGAAATTGAAGAAGTTATGACTGGAAGCTGTTTTAAGGAAAAGCTCTTTGCAGATCAAAACCTGGTAGTTTTTATAAATAAAAGATGTTACTCTTTGCTCTTTTACTTGTTTCAGTCATTTGACTGCGGCCATGCTGGAGCACCACCTTTAGTCAACCAAATCGACCCCAGGACTTATTCTTTGTAAACCTAGTACTTATTCTATCAGTCTCCTTTGCCGAACCACTAAGTTACGGGGACATAAGGACACCAGCATTGGTTGTCAAGCAATGTTGGGGGGACAAACACAGACACACAAACATATATACATATATACGATGGGCTTCTTTCAGTTTCCATCTACCAAATCCACTCACAAGGCTTTGGTCGGCCTGAGGCTGTAACAGAAAACACTTGCCCAATGTACCATGCAGTGGGATTGAACTCGGAACCGTATGGTTTGTAAGCAAGTTACTTACCACACGGCCACTCCTATGCCTATGTTATTTATTATCTAATATGAATGACCAATAACAAAATTACTTTATAGTTTTTCAATATTTTTGCATTTAGAGAAGACAATTATAAAAGGAAAGAACCGAAATTGGCAAATGTATAAATCAAAGTAGTCGATTATAAAGTACCATTTGTTTTTTCTTTTCTTGAACTATTTTACAATATAATATTGTTCCATTATCGTCTAGTATGCATTGTTAAGTTCATAAATTTATCAAATGTAATCCTAAGACTTGTTACATCTGTTAAATTTTTCAAAACAAATAATTTTAACAGTAAACTTATTTAGTAAGGAAGAATATCTAGAAAATATGATTGCATGAAGTTTATTTAGAGGAAACAATAATTTATTGATTATATTATGCTATTAATGATAACTGGTTGATATATTTTAAATACGCTATATCGGGATATGTAAGGTGATGTTGAGGTTTTAATCTTTTTCTTTTATCTTTTACTTGATTAAGTCTTTAGACTGCAGCCATGCTGGAGCCACCACATTGAAGAATTTTTAGTCAAATGGATCGATTCAAATACTTATTTTTTAAAAGCCTGGTACTTATTCTACTGGTCTCTTTCACTGAATTGCTAAATTTTGTGGACATAAGCAAATGAACACCTTCATCAAGAGGTGGTAACAAACAAACAGACACAAAGTCACACATCCATAGAATGATTCTCCCTAGACACAACTATATATATATATATAATATGAGGGAATGTTATTCCAAATTTAAAGGGAAAAATCCAATTTAGAAATACTAAATCAAATTTCACAAAATATAATATATATATATATATATATATATATAGATAAATAAAAATTAGAAAAAACCACCTTTTATCAATTCAATAATGAAAAATTAAATTATATCATCTAGAAATTTACATATTATAGAAAGATTAAATGTAAGATAAAACATATGACGATGATTAAGTAATGTGCAAAATAATAAATAAAACGTTATTCTACCAAATATATACGTTTTATTTATTATTTTGCACATTACTTAATCATCGTTATATTTAATCTTTCTATGATATGTAATTTTCTAGATGGTATAATTTAATTTTTCATTATTGAATTGATAAAAGGTGTGTTTCTTTCTAATTTATATATATATATATATAAGGCAGACTTCTTTCAGTTTCCATCTACTAAATCCACTCACAAGGTTTTGGTCAACCTGATGCTATAGTAAAAGAGGTGCCACACAGAACCACGTGGTTGAGAAGCAAGCTTCTTATCCCACAGCCACCCTTGTGTCTATAATGATTATTTGATGATTATTTTCATGAAGATATGCACCATATGTATTGCTTTACTGCCATGACACTTTGCATTTAGGTTTAAAATGCTAATTTTAAATTTATTGAATTTTTTTGTTTTCATTGATTTTGTAATATTACTAGCTTCCTCATAAACTAAAACCATTAGATGTTTTATCATAGACTACTCTGAACAATATTTTTATTTGTAAACTTTTCAGAAAAGAATCAAATGGTTTATGTAGCAACACGTAGAGAGATACTATGTTAAACTGACCTTCTCAGCCCATACCAGCATAAAAAAGTGGACACAAAAATGATGACGACGACGATGATGATGATGATGTCCTTTAGTAAAACTGAATCACATCAGTTTGCATGAATCTTGGGCTAAGCTGTTGGAACACAAACTGTAGAGAATTCATGCTGACGTTTATTCAACTCAGTAAGATACTTTAATAAACATACAAAACACACACGTGCATAAGCACAGGAAAAAATGTATTACACTTTTCACAATCATAGAAAGAATCAGATATTAACAAGAAATATTAGATACACTCATAACAATATAGAAAGTACATGATTCGTAAATTTATCTCTGTCTCTGCCTCTCTTTCTCTACGGACGTTAAATGATGATGATGATATATATATATATATATATATATATATATATATATATATATATATATATGTATATAGTCGCCATGATAGATCGTTAGCCACTACACACATTTTTTTCTCTCCTTGTTTTTTCTGTGTACCTTTCTGTAGAAGAGCGTAGGCTCGAAACGTAAAAGACTTTTTCTATTCCTGAGCATTATACTAATATATCTGTTTGTTTTGTACACCACCTGTCTTCATCTTTTGTTTTTTTTCATAAACTCTCCCTATATATATATGTGTGTGTAAGCATGTATGTATGTATTTGAAATTTCAACTACTGCATAAGAAACCTAGTAAGTATATTTGATGCTTGTGGAGTTGGTAGCAATGCTGTATCATGACTTAAGAAACTGGTGCTAAAGACAGCAATAGCTGAACAGCTGTTGAACTGTTGCCCATGGTAACTGAAAGCAATTCTGATTTTAAATTAGATATTCTTAACTGTATGTCTTTTTAGATAACTTTAGTAATCTAGGCTGCTTAATCAAGATTTTTTGACTCTTGTATTAATATTTTCTGGAACTTAGTTTTACATTTTTGATAAGCTGTCATTTTCTTTAAACAAATGAATGCATATCTTCTGAATTTACCAGTGAAAAAACGAAAATGGAAAATTATGAGAAAGCTTGTAAACCTATTGCATATTACAATATGGTTCCACTATAGTTCTGTCAGCAAAATTTCTTTGTAGTTTCTCACTTCCCATGTGTCTGATGATACAGACAGTTAATATTACTACTATGGGTGCAGGCTTAGTTGTGTAGTTGAGAAAACCTCCTTTCTCAATAATATTGTTTAGGCTATTGCTGTAATCTTGACCAGTTGACTAAAACTATTTGAGTGAAATTTGATAAACAAAAATTTGATTTTTAAATAGTGACCCACTGATGAGATCTTTCCTGATCTTGAGATTAACATCACTGTCTTTGTGTGACTTTAGCAGAGTTCATTCTGTTGTAGGCATTCAGCTCAAGCTCCAGGCTGAGGAAAACTTAATCCTTTCATCTTACCTGCTAAAGGAGCCCTCAAAAATATCATGTGCTTTGTTCCTTTTCCTCAGACTAAAGTTATTTTTTAAAATATCAATGGAAGATTATATTGGGATTGGTACACCCAAGCCAGACTAAATGCGTTTTCCAAAATAAGTAGATGATTAAAAAGGTGTTACATAATTTTATCTTTTAAGGAATAGAACTGAATGGTTAGTTTAAATAGATTTCATAATGGATTTAAGACTTTATCACCCCTCCAACTACAGTTTGCAAAGGTTACACTTTAATGGCCTTGCAAAATATTAGGTATCATTTTGGGATTCATATAAGACTTGTATGTGTTCTCAAAATGACTAGAAGTGTTGTCCTGTTTATATATGATAGATACATCTGATACCTGCCTCAAAGAGATTTAATTACTTCTAGATAATTCTCTCTTTTAGAGGGGTTTCATTTTTATTATGTGACATATTCAACTCTAGCATTGTCATACGAGGTTTACTTTTATTAGCATGCATTATAGTTCTCTGGTTTTATGTTTGTAAGTTCATTTTATTCTCTACTTTAGCTTTAGATTTCAGCTGGTGAAATTTAACCTAATAACTTGTAAGAATTTTGCAAGTACAGTGATAATTGAATTATTACATTTATTCCTGTTTATACTCCTAAATGGTTTACTGAACTTTATGCCACTTTCCTAACATAAGATGTTCATCAGAATATTCTGATATTTGAAAACTTTCTAGATTTATGAGATTCAATTAAAGAGCTTTTTGTTTTATAATCAGCTCACCCAAACATGACAAGTTTCTGTTTTTTAATTTTACATCATTATTTCTTAATATGGAGTTGTCAGCTGTTTCTAGAACTTTGTTTTACCCTCGTTCTGCTTTACTCTAATTATTTGGTGAATTGCCAAATGTTCTGTCACCTTATTACAGAATATTTTGGAGAACGGTTTACTAATATTCTATTAGTTAGATTGATTAGCTGTCAGTATTTTTTTTTCTTCTCCTTCAGTATATTAATGTTTTAGTTAGGAGCTAAAGTACTTATCAATATAATTCTGTTCTAGATCAATGATAGCACAGAATTAATGCCTTAATATATAGGGAAGGAATGGTGGTGAGCTGGCAATGTCATTAGCACACTGGCCAAAATACTTAGTGACATTTAATCCAGCTTTATGTTCTGGGTTCAAATTCTGCTGCAATTAACTTTGTGTTTTATCCTTTCAGAGTTGATAAAATAGGTACCAGTTGAGCACTGGGAGTGATGTAATTGATTTACCCCTCCTCCAAAATTGCTGGCCTTCTGCCAAAATTTCAAGCTAATACATAAGGAAGGAACAGGCTCCTTGTTTTTAAGGATTCTTTCTTACAGGATACTCTTTACTCTTTATTCTCTTTTACTTGTTTCAGTCATGTGATTGTGGCCATGCTGGAGCACCGCCTTTAGTCGAAGCAAATCGACCCCAGGACTTATTCTTTGTAAGCCTAGTTCTTGTTGTATCAGTTTCTTTTGCCAAACTGCTAAGTTATGGGGATATCGATTGTCAAGCGATGTTGGGAGGGGGACAAACACAGACATACAAACATAAACAAACACATACACATATATCCGACCGGCTTCTTTTAGTTTCTGTTTGCCAAATCCACTCACAAGGCTTTGGTTGGCTCGAGGCTATAGTAGAAGACACTTGCCCAAGGTGTCATGCAGTGGGACTGAACCCAGAACCACGTAGTTCATAAGCAAGCTACTTACCACACAGCCACTCTACGCCTATAGAAGATATATTTTCCATAATCTGGCTCACAATTTAAATAAGTCAAAGTTACTTAAGTAGCTGTTTTGATAATCTGTCCAGGACATCTACGACAATTAAAATAGGATTCATTCAACCAACCAAAAATAGCAGCCAAGTTTTCTTCAAATCATAACCTACTGTCTTATATGAAGGATACATTAGATAATGTAGTCTTTGATAAATCATATCTTAAAAGTTTTATATGATGGTTAATACAGGAAAAAACTTTAAACATTGGTCTGCTCAGTTATAGTTGACTTTCCTCTTAACAACAACAACTGGAATAACATTTGAATGCCCGAGAGATTTGTCTTGCATTCTTTTTCCTTTCGTCATCATGTAACAAGCAAATATATGCAACATTTGGTTTTACATTGCAACCAAAAGTAAGCGATCCATTTATATTTCATTACTCTCCTTCCTTTTATAATCACATAAGAAGAAGCATCAAAATACCTTTCGATGTTACTACTTCAAATCCTGACTGAATAAACCAAGATTACAGCCATCTCCTTACTAGTTTTGATTAATAATTATCATGGGATATTACATTATTGATTTGTTATTCATGGCTAAGTATCTTGTTTTGATCTTTTGAAATATATAATAAATGCAGATTAAAATATTTTTTGTATTAGCAGAAATAGTGTTACATTGAATTTTCTATTTGCTGTAAATTCTTCCCACATGTCACATTTAAGCTGAGCCACCAAGTTCATGTTCATCCCAATAAGGTTTTATTCCATTATTGATATTAAACATCACATGTATTTCTTTACTACCCACAAGGAGGGGACAAACAAGGACAGATAAACGGATTATGTTGATTACATCGACCCCAGTGCGTAACTGGTACTTAATTTATCGACCCCGAAAAGATGAAAGGCAAAGTCGACCTCAGCAGAATTTGAACCCAGAACGTAACGGCAGACGAAATATGGCTACGCATTTCGCACGGTGTGCTAACGTTTCTGCCAGCTCACCGCCTTCAAACATCACATGATTATACCATATGCTTTTTGGTGGGCAGTCCAGCTTCTTGCTTGGTAATTCTTTTAAAGTTTGTCTTTTCTAGTATCATTCTGTCAATGTACAATTTGCCTCTTCTAGTAGCATTCTGCCAATATAATAGTAAGTTTCTGGTCAGATTCAGTATCCTTCAGTTTCCTTTCTCTTCCCAAGGTGATAGATCTTTTTTGTGTAGCAGGAAGTATATGCCATCAGCTATCATTCATATTAATGCATCCTTATTAGTGGTACACATGGGATAACCTGAGCCAATACATAAATCCACCACTACACAATTACTCAACATTCTATAAAAAGCAGTCAAATATTTTGTAAATCACATATGACCATCTTCAAAAACGACAGGTAAATAGTAACACACTGCATAATATATTCATGAATATCTGCTGCCAGAGAAAAAGTGTGGATAGTCACTGTAAGAATTCCCTTCATCTTAGCTTCCCAACCACATGGTTCCCGACTCAGTCCTACTGCGTAGAACCTTAGGCAAGTCTCTTCTACTATAGTTGTGGGCTGACCAAATCCTCATGAATGGATTTGATAGATGGAAACTGAAAGAATTCTGTCGATGAGCTAAACTGGCAAAATGACCATTCCGAAATATAACAATATTTGTTTCAACACACGACTTCACATAAGAAATCTTGCACAACATAAATGTATTTATATATGGGCTCCTTGAGAGCGGTCAGCTAAAAGTTTTTTGTGCATTTTGATGTCGACATAAGTTCCTTGATTTTTCTGATGAGAAATCTGCATAATGTACTCCTTATTCCTTTGGAATTAGGAATATGCAGCCTTCGAAACATATGTCGAGAATAAAGGATATTTGTTAACTAGTCGTTCAACTCCATTCTTTCATATACTTATATATATATATATATATATATATGTATGTGTGTGTTTGTGTGTATCTGTGTTTGTCCCCCCACCTTCGTTTGACAACCAATGTTGGTGTGTTTACATCCCCGTAACTTAGCAGTTTGATGAAAGAGATCAATAAATAAGTACTAGGTTTACAAAAAATAAATCCTAGGGGGTCGATCTGTTCGACGAAAAGGTGGTGCTCCAGCATGGCCGCAGTCAAATGATTGAAACAAGTAAAGAATAAGGAATATATATATGATATTTTATCTTTTAGTATAAAAAGAGTGACTCCTTAGTTTTCCACGACACGTATTCTATGGTACATTAAACAAGATTCTGTGTCAAAGGTGAGAAAATACTTGTAAACTTTTTCCGCTTTAAACACCCCGAAATCAATCTTGATCATTTTTTGAGATCGTTTAGGATTTTTTTGCGTAAATATACTCATTTCTCTTTTTTTTTGTATTCCCAATCCTGTTTCCACATGTTATATCCTTCAGCATTGTTTTATGCTTTTCCCTTAAATACTTAACTATTATTTCTTTGATTCATTTGCAAATGGCTCTCATTTCTCAATGTAATTTCACGTAGCCCACTTGTTTATAGAATGTCCTTAATATATTTATCCTCCTTCTCTTTTATTGGTATTGATTGATCTATTGTTGGTATGCATTTTATTCTCCATGTCTTTGCTTTTATACTTAGTTCCAAATGTTATTCTATTACATCAGGTACACGTTTTTCCCGTAACCTATATTTTCATTAAAATCTTACATAGAACTTGGCATTCCTTCGTTTCAACTCGACAAAACCATAACAAGGACCTCGTTTGTTTCCATGACAACTCGACAATTCACTTCAGATATCTTCGTGACCTCTGTGACACTGTGCGTGTTCTGTTTTTATGTATTTATGTGTTGTGGAATATAGATATAACGAAATTATGCCAGCAAAAAGCCTTGCATATTTGTTCTTACCTGTTTCCTGTGTGTATGTTTGGAGGACACGAAGATATCTGAAGTGAATTGTAGAGTTGTCACGGAAACAGCCAAGGCCTTGTTATGGTTTTGTTGAGTTAAAACGAAGGAACGCCTAGAACTTTCTTTGGATATTTTCCTAAACTGTGGTCAGATTACGCAACTCTTGGAGTTCTTTCATGAGTCATTCCTTTGTTCTTCCCCACATTTATTATATGTAAATTACTGTTTTCAACAGTAGCATATGAACTGTGTTCTTGTGGTACAAAACATTATCTTTTGGGAGTTTAGAATTGTGTCTGTTTTATTTACATTATTTACATTTGTGGGATATTTGTCCACATCTTGTTGATATACTCTTCAGTCTTCATCAGGTGTCTTGGGTAAATTTCGAACCTGGTTTCTCGTTCCTAAGGTATCCGTCAAATGTAAATAATTTAAATAATTCCTCATCTCTTAAATATAGAACTGCATGTGTCTGTTTTGTTTTGTTTTGTTTCTGGTATTACTTAAGTATTTTTGTTGATGTGTAGAATATGTACCCTGTAAGTTGTCCTATGTTCTCGTGTAGTAATTGTGTTGTATATGTATTAAATATTTATTTTCTTCATTTTCTTTTCATTTTAACTGGCAGAAGAAACCAGAGAGTCTGAAACAGAAGAGCACTGATTAAATGTCAACTATTTAGTTTAGCTTCATGCTTTCTGTTCTCATACAACCAGAGGTCAATACTGAAAATATTAGGTATTTATTGGGGCTTTTCAGTCAACAATAAGCTTTCACTTCAAATGTGTTGCCATTTAACAACGTAAGAAATTATTTTTGTTGCTGTTGTTGCTATTATTATTACTGTAGCAGCAGCAGCAGTACTAGCAGCAGTACTAGCAGCAGCAGTAGTAGTAGTAGTAGTAGTAGCAGCAGCAGCAGTAATAGCAGCAGCAGCAAGAATTTGGACCTGGAGATCTCCATTTCCAGCGACTTCAAGGGCCACCCCGCAGTGGTGTTGGGCGTCAATGAAGAGCCCTGGACTACAACAAGACGACCAAAGTTATTTTTTTCCAAGGTCTGGGATCTCCCGCCCCTAAGCCCTAGACCATCACCTAATCACCCTTACCCATCTTGTTGCTTAACAACAACAACAGCAGCAGCAGCTACAGTAGTAGTAGTAGTACGTTTGTTTGCTAAAGAAAAATCTTTAGAATCAGGATAATTACTTGCTGGTTTCGAGGAAGAAGTGTGTTATGTGAAGAAATTATCATTAATAGTGTGATGGAATTAGTCTCATGACACTTTAGAAGTGAAAGCTGAAAAGGTTAAAAAAAAGCTAAGACGTATTGATAAATTTGAAGTGGAGGCTTATAACTATATGATATGGAGAATAAAATGCACTGATTCTTACATGGAAAACTCACTGATAGTATTTTATATCTCTTATAGATCACGTACATTATTATACTTTATTGTTATGTATTAGTTTTATAACTTTGTTTAGCAATATCTTTAAGGACTTGTTAAATAAAATATATTTGTTTGATAAATCTTTATTTTACATTACCGTTGGGTATACTAACTTTTTGAAAATATTTACTTTCGGTTGCATTGTGATTTTTGCAAGATTGATTTTTCTATTTGTGATATGAAAGTAAATCAATGATATGTGCATCCCTTGTGAATTGGAAATGACTGTTGAAAAGCTTTGAAACATTTAACATTAACAGAATTTGAAAAATCACTGAAATTTCTGTTGCATGACCCCAGCGTGTATCTCTTTGAGTTTTCAAGATTTGACCTTTGAGAAATCTTTTAAATCTATTTCAGTCTTTCTTCAAATGAGTAAAGACGAAATTGAAAACAAAAATCTATCGTACAAAGAACACTGGCATATTTTCAAAATTTCATTGCAGAGATACGTTACATTGTTTGTTAGAACAAATCAGAATTTTATAATTGTAGATTTGAATGTCAAACGTTTATGAAAAAGGAAAGAAAAAGAGAAATCAAGTCAATAAGAAATATAGTAGCTCATTGATGCAGCATCATTTAAAAGAGTTACAATTGCAGTTTCGGAGTTTTATGATATATGATATAACCTTTTGTGTTTCTGGTGATAATAACGTAAGCAACAGTGGAATATTTACCTCCAGTACTCATATTTTTGGTAGCACAAATCCACATAGCTAAATCCTGCCAAGAAAAATATTGGTTTTAGAGTTTGGTATAAGGCCAGGAATTTTGAAGGAGGTTGCTAGTCGATTACATCGATCCCATTCAACTAGGGTACTTGATTTATCGATCCTCAAAAGGATAAAAGTCAAAGCCAACCGCATCAGAATTTAAACTCAGGAGAGTTGGCAGAAACATTAGCACGCCAGGTGAAATGCTTAGCGGTATTTCGTCTGCCGCTACGTTCTGAGTTCAAATTCCACCAAGGTCAACTTTGCCTTTTATCCTTTCGGGGTCGATTAAATAAGTACCAGTTACACACTGGGGTCGATATAATCTACTTAATCCATTTTATCTGTCCTTGTTTGTCTCCTCTGTGTTTAGCCCCTTGTGGGTAATAAAGAAATAGGTATTTCGACTGCCGCTATGTTCTGAGTCCAAATTCCGCCGAGGTCGACTTTGCCTTTCATCCTTTCGGGTTCGATTAAATAAGTACCAGTTACACACTGGGGTCGACATAATCTACTTAATCCATTTGTCTGTCCTTGTTTATCCACTCTATGTTTAGCCCCTTGTAGGCAGTAAAGAAATTAGAATTTAAACTCAGAACATGCTGACAGACAAGGTGTCACTAAGCATTTTGCCTGGCATGCTAATGATTCTGCCAGTTCACCACCTTGTGCCAAGAGAAATATTAAAATTTTCAGTCACCCTATTTTGTAAAATGCTGCTTAACTTTAGGTTCTGCAATATTAAATAGAAGATAAAAAACTTTTGCGCTCTACCAGATATTCTTCTGTCCCAGGCTGCTTTACTTAGATTTCTTTTCTGTTTCTTTAGATTAGTATCAAACATTATTGATTGCAAGTATCCATTCGGTTAAGCACTGGTCCACTACTACATTTCTAGAAGTTTGAAAAGTAAAGATTTGTGTATAGTAAGTGAAATTTAAGTACTCTTTTACTCCTTTCAGTCATTTGACTGCGGCCATGCTGGAGCACCACCTTTAGTCGAGCAAATCGATCCCAGGACTTATTGTTTGTAAGCCTAGTGCTTACTCTATTGGTCTCTTTTGCCGAACCGCTAAGTTATGGGGACATAAACACACCAGCATCGGTTGTCAAGTGATGTTGTGGGGACAAACACAGACATACAAACACAGACATACAAACACACACACACACACACACACACACACACACATAAACATATATACGACAGGCTTCTTTCAGTTTCCATCTACCAAATTCACTCACAAAGTTTTGGTCGGCCTGGGGCTATAGTAAAAGACACTTGCACAAGGTGTCACACAGTGGGAGTGAACCTGGAACCATATGGTTGGTAAGCAAGCTACTTACCACACAGCCACTCCTGTGTATGCTTATTTGGTGCACTATTTTATTGAGTTTTTCATCAATGTATGACAGGCTTTATTGAGTCTTTTATACATATCTTACAGGCTTCTATAGAGTCTCTATCCACCAAATTTTACACACAAGACATTGATCAACATGAAGTCAAAGAGACACTTCCCCAAATGTTTCCCCATGGGATTAAACCCAGAACCAGTTAGTTACAAATAAAATGTACTTAACCACACAGTTATGTCTGAATCATTTGTTACAAAATTTACACCACTTCACATGTTCTCTAGACTTTTTTTTATCAGAAGATTTAAAAAGGAAGACAGTGACCATGACTCCTTACATGGACCCCAGGATTGGTGGGAAGGAAGAAAGAAGGTACTCTTGAACTTAGGGCAGGGTCTGAACAGTTACAACAGAGAGGACTCTACTAAAGACACGTAAGATACCAAGTGGTGTTGTTAAACAGGTGATGGATGAAGTCTGCTTCCCAGATGCCTACCTGTATTGCTCTTAATGCTTACCTGTCTTTCTTCTGTTGCCTCCCCCTGTTGCTTTCAATTTTTCTTCCTCTCTCTTTTTTGGTACTCTCTCTTTGTCTCAGTTATTTTGTTTCTCTCACTTCAGGTTTTTTTTTTCTCTCTCTCTCTCTTTCATGATACACTCAATTGGTCTCTCCCACTTTCTCTCTAATTTCTTCTCCCCCCACCTCTTCTCTCTCACCCTTTACCTTTTTTTTCTCTTAAATGTCTCACATTCATCTTTCTGTCCTGAGTACTTGCTTTCTCAATCAATCCGTTTCTTCATGCTACCATCATTCTTTCTATCTATTTCTTTTTCTCTGTCTCTATCTCGTGAATAGCATCTACTTCACAGCATCTTCCTGTCTCTTTACTCCTCTCTTCATCTCCCCACCCATATCTCCATTCTTTCTCTCTCCCCTTTCCCTCCACCTCTTTCATTCTAGCACGATTTACCTATTCATTTATCCAAATCTTTCTCTCTTTCACAGGATTTATTTATTGTTCTTCACTACTCTCTCCTCTCTCTTTCTCTACTCTTATTAATTCTTACTATTTATCTCTCTCTCACTCTCCCTCTCTCTCTTACTCTCCATCTCTCTCTCTTACTCTCCCTCTCTCTCTCTTACTCTCCCTCTCTCTCACTCTCCCTCTCTCACATACACACATGCACACACGCATACGCATGTACACACACACACACATGCGCAAACAAACAATTGTTTCTGGCCTTCTTTGCTGCTTGATATCATTTATATTTTCTGTATCAGTGACATTCTCATTACTGTCAAATATAAATCCTAACATGCATTCACCCTTCCTCCCCAACACTGCCACATTAAATTCAAACCAGGAGAAATACTTTATAAAATAAAAAAAACCAACAAAATCCACCATGAACACACTTATATGTACACACAGTCACATGCACATAGATGCAACTATTTTATATACAAAATTCTGAAAATTCATGAACCATGTGTGAGTTTGTACAAATCCACATAAAAACAATATACTTATAAATACATACATACTTCTTCACATGGCTCAGCATTGTCATACACTAATTTCTGAACGTGCATACATATGTCTATAAACATGCATATATACATCGCAAATTATTTTTTTTGCCCCAAATTTTGCTATTTCAGTTGTAAATATATTTATCATATTTGTTCATTAATTGACCCAACTTATTGTTAATATTATTTCCTTAAAACTAAAAATATAGATATAAAATTGTTTAATTTAGTATTTCACATTTTGTGAAATATTACTCCAGATTATTATATTACTCAACATTTTCTTTCTTTTAATTCTTCCATGAATATTCAAATAAACTGGTAAAGAAGAACAGATTTATCATTCTTGCAAATTAATACACACATATATGGTTATATATATATACATATATATATATATATATACATATATTATATATATATATATATATTATATATATATATATAATATATATATATATATATATATATATATATATACATATATATATACACACACACATATATATATACATATACATATATATACACACATATATATATATACATATATATATACACACACACATATACATATACACACATACAGATATATATACACACATACAGATATATTATATTTATATATATATATACTTACACACATATATATACACTTACATATATATTATATTTATTTATATATACATACACACACACACACACATATATATCTGTGTGTGTGTGTATTATTAAGGAAATTAAGGAAATAAATCTCTGTAAATACCTCTTTAATGTACTCTGCATAAATAGAATTATGGTTAACAAAGTTGTCTAGTCAAGCTTACAATAACCTGTATGGATTGTTATTTTTTTAAACCTGAAGTTGATCACCAATTTGTAATATGGATGTATTAAATACACAATGTATTAGTAAAGGTATAACGAATGAAGATGTATTTATCAACAGTTTATTTCACTCTGCTGATTAAGATGCTTCTGTTTTCGTTAGGGGTACTACCATTGCTGTCGTTGATGTTGTTGTCGTTGGCAATGGTGCTGTTGTTTCCATTTGCGTTTCTGCTGATGTTGTTGTTGTTGTTGTCGTTGTTGTTAAGCAACAAGACGGGTAAGGGTGATTTCACTGCATCCGTTCTGTGGGTTGGGAGACGTCTGGCAGATCGGGAGCAGCAGTCCACTTTTCACCAATCCGAAGGACAAGGAGAGGGTCACTGGCCAGAGCGTCTGGGGGTGGGGTTGGCATTTGCAATGGGCGATGGATCCATGGACAGTCGTAGATGACATGCTCCGCCGTCTCCTCTCCCACTCTGCACTTTCTGCAGGTTCTGTCTATGGTTCGGTCAATCTTGTAGAGCCAATACTTGAGGTCCGGGTGATGACCACTTCTAAGTTGGCTGAGTGCTGCTGCTGCTACTCTTGGTACTGACGTCCCTGCTACTGTGATCACCGTCAGAGGAGCTGCTGATATTGTGCTGCTGCTATGGTCAGCCAATACCTCGGCTTTATAGACGACTACCTTGATTTCGCAGTGGCCCCTCACTGGACATCTGGTGTGGTCCCTGCATGAACATTCTGCCACTGTTCATGGTCTAGGAATGCTAACTAGAATGCTCTTAATATTGGGGTTACAACTATAATAACCCCTAAAGTTGTGCCTGTTGGAAATGCATCCACATGTATGTGAACTAATGAAATGTTTATCTATTGACTTAAGGAATATCCTACCTACAGATTTCTGTGACTACAGTTTGTTGCCAAATGGACACAACCACTTTTGTTGACATCGAGTGATGAGGTCATTTCCTCCTCCATATTCTAGAGAGGCCTTTAGCCAACAAATTTTGGTATCTGATGATACACCATAAAGCCAAGCCCTTTGTGGACGTGAAACCTAAGGTAATCCCATAAACTGGCCTTATGTAACTTTAATATATATATATATGTGTGTGTGTGTGTATGTATTTATAACTGCACACAATGTGTCCCACTGAAATCTCTTCCTCTCAACATATCTTCCTTACACTCCTCATTTTTCTTGTGTCCCCTCTGTTTTCTCCCCTCCATCCGATGAGCAATTCTCTGTATGCTTCACTGAGCAGTAAAAATTATTTGATAATATAGAGTATGGAAACTCGTACATCCACAAAATTTATTTTATAGTTATATACAGCATATTATAATGACCTGCATATGTTTCAGTTGTAGTGACTACACACTGTTTCAAATGCAGTTTTGCCTTATTCTTGGTTCAGTTTCATCAAGCTCCATCCATTTGGTCATCTTTGAACTGAATGTATTTATAATATTGTCTGTGTAATAAGTTTACAGTGTGCTTTCCAAAGCTCTCCTTCAGGCATTCATTTCCAAATGCTATTATATAGTAAAACATTTCCTTTTACTGGATATACATGTGGAAATCAGCAAGTGTCCATGGAGTATATACAAAAAGAACAATTATACAAGAAGTTAGAATAAACAGGCTTTATTACAAATCACTAGAATTGTTTTGGTGTATCATTATCAGGTGGTAATTGCTGAATGTTATATATACACATGATTGGATTAAAATGATCCAACAATAGTTCTATATATATTTCTTTACTGCCCACAAGGGGCTAAACACAGAGGGGACAAACAAGAACAGACAAAGAGATTAAGTCGATTACATCAACCCCAGTGCGAAACTAGTACTTTATTTATCGACCCCGAAAGAATGAAAGGCAAAGTCGACCTCGGCGGAATTTGAACTCAGAACGTAACGACAGACGAAATACTGTGAGTAGGATCCAAACCAAATGTCCAAAACATCTTAAAGTTTAGTACTTCTCTTTGAGGCTAGAAATCTCCTCACCTCAGCAGTTGATATTTTTGTTACAAATACAACTCACACAAAAGTTATACTCACCTTTCTCATGTACTCAAGTCAAAAATATTCTCGAGCTCTATATAAAAATTTGTCCTTACACTGATTAGAAAATCTTCTCACATTGACATTCCACACCTACCAATTATGCCAGCCTACTGGCTTCATAATCCATAGTTTTTATTTCTACTATAGCAATGGCTTTTCATCACTGAACTTGTGAGTTAAACAGCACACCAATCAAACCCTTCCTAGTTTATTTGCTTCTTATCATTTCATCATCTTTATTGTGCCTCTTGTTTCAAATCCTTTCAATAAAGACTTTGCTTAATCATTTATCAACAGATTTGAGACTATCTAGATGTTAATTTTGTTATAATTTTCAGCTAAACCATTAATCTCATTTGTCACCAGTCTGAGAAGCCTTCAAATACTGTCTACTGCTTCTTATCTTTGAACTAAAATGCAAAAAATTAAATAGGTAATTGCATAGAGTGTGTATTATGCAAATACTTCGACATTATCAGGAATAACTGGTTCAAACTGTTTCTGAAAGAGCTGAAGTCTTTACTTTGAGATATGGCTTCATATAAGGACTTTTAAAATAAAGCAAATGTCTCAGTGTCTGGCATTAAGAATAAAATTTGCAAAGACTCTCCCTTCATTGAAAGGAAGTTTTATAAGAAATATAAAAATATATTATATGCTGTTTTTGAGAAGACTTGGCAAGTACAAGTGAGACTATAACCTTGTGGCCTATGCCAGGGGTGTAACCAGTCCACTTATGCATGCCTTTCCTTCATTGGACACTAAACTCTGCTTGCGAAGATCTGTTGAGGCAAGTGAAATCGAAATCAAAATCAAATTCGATTGCTGGCATCCGTGCTAGTGGAGCGCTAAGAGTACCATACGAGTGAGACCGTTGCCAGAGCAACAAGTTGGCCTCCATGGCGATGGCACATTAAAAACACCATTCAAGCATGATCGTTACCTGCATCACCTTACTAGCACTTGTGCTGGTGGCACATGAAAAAAAACATTCGAGCGAGGTCATTGCCAGTGCTGCTGGACTGGCTCCTGTGCAGGTGGCACATAAAAAGCAGCAGTTGAGCATGGCTGTCGCCAGTACCACCTGACTGGCCCTTGTGCCGGTGGCACATAAAAACACCCACTACACTCTCGGAGTGGTTGGCATTAGGAAGGGCATCCAGCTGTAGAAACCGCCAGATCAGATTGGAGCCTGGTGCAGCCATCTGGTTCACCAGACCTCAGTCAAATCGTCCAACCCATGCTAGCATGAAAAGCGGACGTTAAACGATTATGATGATGATTTTAATAATAGCATTTAAAGTAATGGGTTGGAAGAATCATTAGTTATCAGTCAAAGTGATTAGCAGTATTTCATTTTGAGATTTCTTATTCTGAGTTACAATCCAGGGGTGTGAACATTTACCTCACCCAATGTCGAAAAAGAAAAAAAAAAACATCAGTCAGCTACTATGGTCAATTTAATTGACTGATACTGCAATCTCTCAGGTTTCTTCACACAAAAGATTATGCATGAGAATTCTAAATGAATTGCTTTGTGTGGATGTGACTCTTAAATTAAAAGGGGCAGGAGTGGCTGTGTGGTAAGTAGCTTGTTTACCAACCACATGGTTCCGGGTTCAGTCCCACTGCGTGGCACCTTGGGCAAGTGTCTTCTACTATAGCCTCAGGCCAACCAAAGCCGCGTGAGTGGATTTTGTAGACGGAAACTGAAAGAAGCCTGTCGTATATATGTATATATATATATATATATGCATGTGTGTGTGTGTGTTTGTGTATCTGTGTTTGTCCCCCTAGCATTGCTTGACAACCGATGCTGGTGTGTTTATGTCCCCATTACTTAGCGGTTCAGCAAAAGAGACCGATAGAATAAGTACTGGGCTTACAAAAGAATAAGTGCCGGGCTCGAGTTGCTCGATTAAAGGCGGTGCTCCAGCATGGCCGCAGTCAAATGACTGAAGCAAGTAAAAGAGTAAAGAGAGAGTATACTTTTGAGGAGTGTTTAACCCAGCTTTTATTAATTTGAAAGACATTAATGATGAAAAAATGCTGTACTAATCATATAGTGAATTTCATATGGGGCAAATCCATCACTGTGCTCAATGCATCATCAATTGAAGCAGTTTATGAAAATATTACAGGAGTAAATACAACCAAAATTTTATGAGGTGTACATTAGCCATTCAGAAAAATAGAATTACTAGACAGAGCAGATATTCTCCATGCCAGCAATAGACTGTATTAAACAAAAGAATATTGCATGCATCTGAGAGATAGAAAAGTAAACTTATTACCATGGGAGGAAAGCAAACAGAAAAAGAAGAGATCAGATTTCTTTGATTTGGCACAAAATGTTTATAGGAGAAGGTTGTTGTCTGTCTGATTGGCTAATTTTAATGATACTATATCAGGCAAAAGATAAATATCAATTTTGAAGAATTACTTAGGAATACGGAAGTAAACATTTTAAGGCTTTAGTTTGACACTCTTATCATTTCTCTCAAGCCAGAATTAATAAAGAAATCATGAAATCAATAAATCTATCCATTACTAAAGAAGCAAAACATTTTATAATTAATATTATAGTATTTTTCACACATCTCTTGAACACTTACAAACCGTTATACCATAACAAAATTTCATAAATTTAACTACAGTTTAATAATTGAATAGTTAATTCAACCAAACCATATACATATATACTCTTGTGTATCAAGATGATAATAAATGAGACTTCAAATTACGCTAAGGTGACATTGCCTTTCATTCTTTTGGGGTCGATAAATTAAGTACCAATTGCATACTTGGGTCAATTTAATCGACTGCCCCCCCTCCCTAAAAATGTTGGGCCTTGTAACTGCAGTAGAAAAGTATAGTATATATAACTGAGTACTTTAGTTGGTATAGAGATTCAAGTCATCATCATTCATCATTTAGCGTCCGCTTTCCATGCTGGCATGGGTTGGATGGTTCAACTGGGGTCTGGGAAGCCAGAAGGCTGCACCAAGCCTAGTATGATCTGGCAATGTTTCTACAGCTGGATGCCCTTCCTAACGCCAACCACTCCATGAGTGTAGTGGGTGCTTTTTACGTGCCACCAGCACGGAGGCCAGGCCAGGCTGGCAACGGCCAAAGTATTGCTTATAATTTCATTATGACTTTTTTCTTAATATTTGAAATAACTAAGACAGTAAATAATTACTGCTCTACTTTAGAAGTCTCATTTTATTATTTATAAACCATGAATTTGTAAAATGTTTTCTCCAGTACTTTATTGGAATAATGACAATATTAGAACCATTTAACTGGCCTGGTAACATAGGTTTAAAAATTGTTTGCAAAAGAAATTGTATGCATTTTTTTACAAATTTTAATTGATTATTGGTAACAATATTTTGAAAGAACTATTCCACTGGTTGCACAATCACTTTCAACAATAAATTGTACCAATAGCTTGTTAAATAAGATGGAAGACATCTGGCTGAACAGGCATCAGTTCATATCCTCTTATTGTGAATCTGTTGCTTCTAAAGTCAATTTATCATCTGTTGTATACAGACACATTAAATGATAAATTATTTTACAAACATATGGTGTGTGAATACTATACACGATTCATAAAAGGGACATAAAAGAACCCTGATGTGTTAATAGCAATGTAGTGGATTCTTTTAGCGTGAGACCTAATCTGCTATCAAGTAACATTAGCAGACTTCGTTCTGTATCAATAATTTGGATCATGTTTCTGATCCTAGGATTAACCATGGTGCTTTTCTTCCTTTGATTAAGGTATACAATAATGTAAAGTTACAATTGACTGATATGATTGACAACTGTAAAGAATGGGTGCATTGCATGATTAACTGTATTGTGTTAATTTCCATTGCTGATTTCTCTTATGGATCCTGAAAAGGCAGTGGAAAATACCAATAATTTATTTCATGTTTTAACAAAGAAAATCTGGCAAATGCTCTTTTAACTAGATCCTCATAACTTAATGATCAACAGAGATACTTTTCACATGATTCTTCAATTACTTTGTGAAATGATAAGGTAAGAATGGGGTAGAAGATATTTGGATATCTTCTACCCCAGGCAGCGAGCTGGTAGAAACGTTAGCATGCCGGGCGAAATGCCTAGCGGTATTTCGTTTGCCGCTACGTTCTGAGTTCAAATTCCCCCGAGGTCGACTTTGCCTTTCATCCTTTCGGGGTCGATAAATTAAGTACCAGTTATGCACTGGGGTCGATCTAATTGACTTAATCTCTTTGTCTGTCCTTGTTTGTCCCGTCTATGTTTAGCCCCTTGTGGGCAATAAAGTAATAAGAAGATATCCAAATCACAGTGCACAAGGTCTAACTCAATGATGCACAACATGGCCCAGTTAGACAACTTATGGTTGATAAAAGTTATGAGCAAACTGTAACACATGGAACTTTTTGAACAGCATGCCTAACAAAAAATTACTTTGAAAACTTTAGTCGAGTGGCTCATGAGGCCCACACTTTGAAAATGTTTGGCCATGCCTAGTGAATACTTAACTTTTGGTGGTTCATGGTGAGTTTTATAACCTTCTGAGTTACATAATGTAATTAAGAATAAATGTATATTTGGTGATCCACAAAGTTTTCCTTTTGAATTTTGTGGATCACTGTCCCAAAAAGTTTGTGCATTATTGGTCTAAATGTTATTGTTATAAATGTTTCCTATTTTAGCGACCACAGCTGTGTAACGATTAAGATTAGAGCTTAGAAGTAAATATAAACTTTGAGACTTCAGACAGGATTTAGAAATTGCCAAATTGAAGACCATCCTAAGGTTACACAATCTATCTGCAATTAGAGCTTTTATATATATATGTGTATATATATATATATATATATATATATATATATATATATATATATATATATATATATATATATATATATATATATATATATATATATATATATATATATAGTTTAAAACTTTAGAATAGAAGAAAGATATTTCTTCAGACCAAATATTGATATGTTGTGAGACATTTAAACACATATATGGACCCATGTGCGTGTGAAGTGACTTGGAATTTTTTTTTTATGATAGGGGATTATAATAAAGATTAAGAACTATGTTTCAGAGATATAGAGACTATTATATAAAATATAAGTTCAAAGAGAGCTTTACATTTATACAAATGTGTGCGTACATAAGCTCACATAATTATATGCATTTCTGTGTGGGCGAGTATTTATAAGTTGCTCTTTTAAGATTATGGAGGTAGCATCATTGATTCAAAATAGAGAGCATTTTGTGTAAATCATGACTCTGGTGATGATGATGATGATGATAATAATAATAATAATAATAATAATAATAATAATAATAATAATATAATAATAATAATAATTATAATAATTCCTTATATTTCTCTATGCTCAGAAGGACTTATGATTTTGGCTTGTCTACATATTGAATATGAAGAAATCAGCTTCAGTGAATTCAGCTGGTTATCTAATCTGAAGAACCTGTGTAAGTATGTTATAAATGATCTTCTGAGTATTGACAAAGAAAATAACATATAAACATGTGTGTTTATACACACATGCATGCATACATACATGCAAATATATATATATATTATATATATATATATAATATATATATATATATATATATATATATATATGTATGTATATATATATATATATATATATATATATATATATGTATGTATATGTATGTATGTATGTATGTATGTATGTATGTATATATGTATGTATATGTAAGATAAATGAATAGAACAATGCCAGAAACGTTCTGCTCATAGTTGAGGGTTTCTTGGCACTGACCTAGATGGAGATTAAAAGAATTGTCATTCAGAAGAATTTATATTGTTGCAGTTAGTTTCTAAGTTATGTATTGTTGTCATTTTTATGTTTTTATTTCTTTCCTATTATTATTAATTTTTTAATTTTGTTTTCGCTTAGTTTTGTTTTATTCATGTTTCCGACATGAAATATTTTGAATGATTTGAAATATACAGATATAATAGAATGGATTTCTTCATTGGACCAAAATACTCTTGAGCTGAGCAAAAGCTATTTAATGTCATCATTTCCATAATCTACTTGTCTGAATACACTAGGCAGTAGAGAGTTTAATGAATTAAAAAAGAAATACTTTGGTTCACTACACAATAATATACATTGCAGCAATCTGGAAAGAATATTAGCTATTTTTTCTGAATGATGTTTCTGCACTCATTCTTTAAAATAGTTTTTACTTTGTTTTTTTTGTTTTGGAAATGTTTTTAGTTTTTATTTACATAATTGGTACATACATTCATAGAAGCTGATACTCACGTATATTTTTACATGTGCATGAACAAACATAATACACACATTGGAACAACTTTGAGCATTTATGCAGATATGAAAAAAAAAATCAGATATATGCACTATATGTGCATAAATGCGCCCAGGTATTGGTACATACAAGTCCAGACACAGACACACACACACAACCACATACACACAACCACACACATACATACATGCATGGAAACACATATATATTCGTTTGTGTGTATATGTGTGTGTTTGAGCATGTATGTATCAATACTGAAAGCACTATGTACATACAAATGTTGATATATGTACTTGCATACTACTCGCAAAGGCTTAGCTATAATTTAAGCAAAAAATGTCAGACATATCCACATGAAATCGTGACTACGTTAGCCTTTATGTATAATGATTTCGTAGCTGAGTTTAGAAGTTAGTAAGGTGCCAGAGACCAATTACCAGTTGGAGTAGTATGCTCAGACAGCTACAAGAAAAAGAAATAAAAACATATATTATCAATATCCCAGCTTTATAGACACTATTTACTATCAATATAAAATTCATTTTTTATTAACAGTTGCTGTGGTTGTTGAACTCCAGGTTAACCCTGTTTTCATAGATCCCTAATGAAAACATTCCGGTCATTGCTGTCTCATATTCCAATGTTCTGCTACATTGTCAAAAGCATTCTTCCTTTTTTAAAGGCACTAAATTGTAATTTGTAGTAATTTGTCTACTATTTCTTGCAAGTGACTATACAAGAAGCTTAGGAGTGGCTGTGTGGTAAGTAGCTTGTTTACCAACCACATGGTTCCGGGTTCAGTCCCACTGTGTGGCACCTTGGGCAAGTGTCTTCTACTATAGCCTCAGGCCGATCAAAGCCTTGTGAGTGGATTTGGTAGACAGAAACTGAAAGAAGCCCGTTGTATATATGTATATATATATATGCGTGTGTGTGTTTGTGTGTCTGTGTTTGTCCCCGTAGCATTGCTTGACAACCAATGCTGGTGTGTTTATGTCCCCGTTACTTAGCGGTTTGGCAAAAGAGACCGATAGAATAAGTACTGGGCTTACAAAAGAATAAGTCCCGGGGTCGAGTTGCTCGATTAAAGGTGGTGCTCCAGCATGGCCGCAGTCAAATGACTGAAACAAGTAAAAGAGTACTAGCTGAGGCACCTGGTAATACCCGGGAGTGGAGATATTCCTAGTACCCATTATGGTGCCTGATTTCTCTCAGATGAAAAAAATGAAATCAAGACATAGGACAGATAATAGAAGGCGTAAGAAAATTCATTCATGAAACTAATACAAATAAATACGTGTGGAATCAGAAAACGGCAATCATTTGGTCAGATGAGAGGAAAGTGGCAAATACATAATCAGTGGAAACATCAAGAAGGGAACTGTAAAAGGAGTGCTATGAAAAAAAAAAGAACAAAAAAATTTGAAAAGTATACAAAAAACTATTTAGAGAAAAGAGATTTTATACTTACAAAAATGGCTGGAGTACAGAGGTGACAACGTGGTGGTCATAAAAGTCGTAAGATGCTATGAGGAGGGAAAAAAAAGCATACAAAAATGACGATTTTCCTCATTTTTGGGTAAATTCTCCCGCAACCTGAGGGAAAATTTTATGTGCACATGCACTTAATTTGACGACTGTGTTTCATGGGTAAAGTTCCACTGATCGTGAGAATCAAATGTCGATTGCAATGGTTAGAAGTAAAAGTTTTAAGTGAAGGTGTAAAACAAGTACATGTGACATGTTTTAGCACACAACGTCGCAATGTTTACAATCGATAATTTTAAGTGTGCAGGTGTTAAGAGAATGCATGTTCCAGCAACCTGAGAAAGATGAAACAATTAATGAACATTTTAACCCCACAACAATTTAGACCAAATTTGTTAATCAGTTAATCAAAAATCCTATTACGTTTTTCTTGAGTGGCCTAGGTAAAATTTTATTTGTTTCAACCCATCATTAGTGCATATTCCATCTGTGCATAAAATTTCAAGAAAATCGGTTGAAAACTTTAAAAGTTATGGCAGAAAATAACATTCATATGGGAATTTGCATTGAAATGTCCTACTGATTTTTGAAAAATCGATGCTGATTAAAAATTTATCGATTTAAAAAAAAAATTCCAAGTGTGTAAGTAACTGCATGGGCATAAGCCCTACACACATGCCAGGTTTCATCAAGATCGGTTGGCCAGTTTTTGGAGTTAAAGTAACAAAATCACAAGCACGCACACAGCTACAAACAGACAGAAATTGCCATATATGTATATTATAGATTAGATGTAGATCAGTAGTAGGATTAAAAACTGTTAAGCTTTGTGTTTTTTCTTTGTCACAAATGTTGAAACATATTCTTGTAGGGAGGTAATAATGCTATGATCACTGATCTGTCCATTTTAAGAAAGAGGATATTATTACAAGACTTAATGGAATCCACTAGATTATTGAAGTCTTTTAGGTAGCTGATTATATGACATATTTTGGAATATATATATAGAGAGAGAGTAAAGAGGAAAAATATTTAAATGTCAAAGAAAGATAAAATAATCTTATTGAAAAATACCATTACTTATGAAGCAATCTATTCCTGTTTAATCTATGAAAACAGAAAAACTTTATCCAAATCACTCAATCAGATTTGGTTCTTTTCCAGCATTTATCAAATAGCATCTAGTTAAAAATATTTCAGAAGGAGGTGTAATAAAAATCATGTTGACATGGAAAAACTATCGTTTAAAATGTTATATATTCCATCACAATCTTTCTTCACTCATTGCAGCTTTTATAACTAAGTATACCGTAAATCTTCGAGTATAGTCCATCCTTGAGTATAATACACAGGGGATTTTTAGGGGGCTGTACCTCTGAAAAACCTAAACCTTGTGTATAATATGCACTCCTTCTCTAACTCGAGTCGTGCCTAATTAAGCCAGCAGCACCTAGTCGAACAAACACTTCTGCGCATGCGTAATACAATAATAGTGATGTTCTTAACTGTTATATGGGAATGTAAATATGTTTGCAAATTGTTTTTGTTACATGTTATTCTGTGTTCTGAATACTTTTATTTTAATAAATTTTGCTTACTGCAAATTATGGATGATTCTTTTAAGATTTCATTGTTTTCAGCTTTAGCTTAAGGTATTTCGTGCCCAACATCACAAAATGCGTCTGAATAAACATTGCCGGACAGCAAATAGAGACTCAGACATTGCTTAGAAAATATTTTTCATTTTTAACCTTGTATATAGTACGCACTAGGGATTTTGAACTTTAAATTTTGGGAAAAAAATGCGGATTATACTCGAGGATTTACGGTAGATATGTAGTTGGAATTTGAATCTCCATAAACTTTGAACTCAGAATGCAAATAGCTGGAACCGATATCACAGAGCAGCTCATCAACTGCTCTAATAATTCCATCAATCCACCAGAATGGACTGGAATTTTATTTAATAACTCCTTCCCCACCCCATAAAAAACAAAGAACAATATATTTTGGCAGAATTTGAAGTCAGAACAGTGAAGCAAATACTGCAAAACTGCAAAGCTTCTCAACCAATCTTCTAACAGCTTCACCAAATTTGACACATTATTATATTATGTGAAGGCGCATGACTCAGTGGTTAGAGCGTCGAGCTTACGATCGTGAGGTTGTGAGCTCGAATCTCGGACTGGGCTGCGTGTTGTGTTCTTGAGCAAGGCACTTTATTTCACGTTGCTCCAGTTCACTCAGCTGTAGAAATGAGTTGCGACGTCACTGGTGCCAAGCTGTATCGACCTTTGTCTTTCCCTTGGATAACACTGGTGGCGTGGAGAGGGGAGGCCAGTATGCATGGGCGACTGCTGGTCTTCCATAAACAACCTTGCCCAGACTTGTGTCTAGGAGGGTACCTTTCTAGGTGCAATCCCATGGTCATTCATGACCGAAGGGGGTCACAATCACAATATATTATTGAGTGTATTTGTAATTGGTAAAAAATCATAAGATATTAACCCTTTTGTTACTGTATTTATTTTGAAATGCTCTGTGTTTCTTTCAATCAATTTTAAATATAACAAAGAATTTAGTAAAATAACTTGGTTATCATTAAGCTAATGTTAGGAACATAAATTGTGACTAAGATTTAGTGGAAGATTTTAATTCAAAACTTATGAAAACAAGACATTTGTACTACAGAGCCAGAGCCGGTTTCAGCCGGGTTGGTATCAAAAGGGTTAAACAATTTAAATAATGTATTATATTTCTTTCTTAATGATTCAATGATTAAAAAATGTGTGGATTTGATATGCACTGATTTATGGAAATATTTTTTAAGCATAGACTTAAAAGTGTGGATTTCCAGCATACACTTTACAGGATATAGTAGAATAGTTTAATCTAAGGAAACTAACAGTTTTCTTTGTCTGCTAATACACTGGAATAAATTTAATGCTGTGTGGAAGAAAAAAGTCTAACATTTAGGGCAAAACCCTTCATCAGAAAGAGACGAAATATATTTTGACATAGCAAAATAAAAACAATAATGAGAGAGGGTGAGTGGGGGAATACTATATCAATGATAAGAGGGTGAATGGGAACAGAGAAAAGCAAAAGAAGGGAAGAAAATGATGAAGCAACAAGTACTGGTAGAAGGGGCAGCAGTGAAAGCAAGGACAATATAAAGGGATTGCCAACAAATTTGAAATGAGTTTGCTCATTCACTTTCAGACAGTCCATACATCAAAACATTGTTCTCACTATAACATACCTTTTCACCTCAGGCTGAAAAAATTCCACAAATATGAGTAAATAGTAATAAATGTGGTAATCAGCAAAAAATTGAAATAGTTGTTAAATTTTATTCATTATAGTTTTACAATCAGCATCTTTCTCGTTGGTGTATTATTTTGGTCCAGGTTCTTTTAGTCCATGGGTTGAATGAGACATCATGAAGCATTTTTTGCCAACACATAATTGTTTTTTAATGAAGATATTTGTATTCCATTGGTCATTAGACATTGAAGTTACCAAGCTACAAGATACGTTGGTTACAAAAGATATATACTTAATGTCATCATTGCCACCCCCACACACATACAGACACACATACATACATACATACATACATACATACATACATACATACATACATACATACAAACAAACAAATATATAATGTGTTTCACACACAAGGTATTGATCAACCTGATGCTATGATATAAAACACTTACCCAAAGTGTCATGTAGTGGGACAGAACCTGAAATCAAGTATTTAGAAAGTTTACTTCATTACACACTGCCAAGCCTGCACTTTTTATATTTGGCAATTTCTTCAACTTTTTATCTCTCAGTCTCTTTCATGTGTGAAATGATTACAAAATATCATTATCAGGGCATTTTTTTGTGTCTTTGTTTTTTTGTATCATTTATAACGCTGAAATATTTTTAAAAAAGAAGTTTATAATTTTAATGTCAATGTTTATTATTATGGGAAAATATTTCTGTAAACATATGCAAATTTTTCAATGTACTAATCTAACAAATTAGTAAAATTTTGATGAATTTATTTTATAGCAAAACGTTGAAAAAATGTTTATGGAATTTATTTGTATCCAAAACAGGATTGCAGGACTAACCTTATTGCTTTTTGTTAAACTGTCATATTCCATGGCATAAAATTCTTCAAGATTTTGCTACATTGAGTTGCTTAAAAATTTTCAATATTTTGTTGTTTGTTAAATTTTTACATTATCTAAAATCTTTCAACAATTTTTTTCATTTGCTAATTTACCAGGTTAAAGAAATAGCTAATTTAATATATATTTTCCTATAATAAATTCCATTAAAGTTCACCAGTTAAAAAAAAATAATAAATGATAGATGTTAAATTAAAGAAATTGCCAATTTGAGTATATAATATGGCCATATTGAATAAAATTTGATTGGCTGGTGCAATGTGATAAATTGCCACATTTGTTAACATTTATTGCTCTCTGGTGGACTCTCTTCCACTTAGGATGTAAAAGTATGATATGGCAGAAAAAATATGCTGATTTATTAATTGTGGGTGAAGGTACAAAAGTGTATGAGCCTGAGAGAAGGCGGTAACAACAAGAAAAACAACATACAGACATAGTCTTGTTCTTTCACATCATTGTTTCAAATTCAGCTGGAGTTGAATTAGCCTTTTCTTCTTTCCATATTTGATACAATTATCAAATATTTAACTGTAACTGATTCAGTCAATATTTTCATTGCTGAGATAAGCAGCTGTCGTAAATCTGAGCACAATAGTTCAGGAAACTTCAATAAAGGTGCAAGAGTGGCTGTGTGGTAAGTAGCTTGCTTACAAACCACATGGTTCTGGGTTCAGTCCCACTGCATGGCAACTTGGAAAAGTGTCTTCTACTATAGCCTCAGGCCGGCCAAAGCCTTGTTAGTGGATTTGGTAGACAGAAACTGAAAGAAGCCTGTTGTATATATGTGTATAAATATATATATATATATGTATGTGTGTCTGTGCTTGTCTCCCATATAACTGCATCAACATATAACTGCATCAACATGGCTTCCAAGGATGAAATGTGGAACACACTCATTCTGAAATTTATTTGTAGCAATGTCAATCAAAAGTGTATAGGTGCTCTCCCTGGTGTTTTTTCTTTTGTGTTTGCTAGGCATCAAATTTGTGTGCACTAAATCTCATTATAGAAACATACATAGAAACGGTTTCATTGTCAACACATCAAATATGTAGAATTGACAAAACAATAGATTTAGATTACAAAGACAAACATGTTATGATTTATTATTCTATACTAGTCAGACTGTTCCTTTTCACATTAATGCCCAGTAAAATAACTACTGCTAGTTTGTTTTTGAATCTTACAAATAAAGAAGAGAGAGATAATGCCAAAAGTGATATATCTATAACCCACACAACTTCCTAATCTATTGCCAAGAATAGCTTGTAGAGGCACATGGCCTAGTGGTTAGAGCAGTGAACTCGCTGTCATGGGTTCAAATCTCAGACCGGGCAATGTTTGTGTTTATGAGCGAAAACACCTAAGCTCCACGCGGCTCCGGCAGGAGGTAATGGTGAACTTCTGCTGACTCTTTTGCCACAACTTTCTCTCACTCTTTCCTCCAGCATCTTGCAGCCCACATGTGATGGACTGGCGTCCCATCCAGGTGGGGAACCTATATGCCAAGGAAACTGGCCCTTATGAGCCAGGCATGGCTCAAGAAGGAACAAGAATAGCTTTGCTGATAAATATTTTAATAGTGATGATCACAATATCTCAAAACATCTTCAGTGCTCTTGAGATTTTGGTTCCTCCAAATATGAAAATATTTCTAATGAGAAAAATGAGGAAGAAGTGAGAGTGACTGAAGAATTATTGGTGTCTCTACTGCCACTGCAGACTAATATCATGAAAACTGAAGGAAATCAGCTAATTTTGATACAATATAAACCAAGGAAATTTGCTAAGGAGTTTAGTTTGTGAGAATTTGAGGGTGATTGGTTCAAAATTTTCCTTTGACTACCTGTGACATGTGTAACATTATTATCCTTGTAAAGTTTTCATGTATAACTTTTACTTTTGAAGAATGGAAGAAGAAAAACTCGCTCATGCTTGTCATCAGCAGATCTTGCTGAAGTAGATGTTGAGAAGATGTAAGGTATAAAATATCAATAAATCAAAATAAGCAAGTAGTGCAGAACCATGAGTATTTGAAAATTATCAAAAGTCTGTTGGTGCTTGTCCAACAAACATAACTCAATGGAGTCATGCAGAGGACTGTGATCACTTAGATGTGGTTTCTGATATTAAGCATGGTAAAATTTTGAAACTTCTACATCTTTGTCTATAAGACTCATAGATAACTTCAGGTGGTATTAAGACGATGAGCTGGCAGAAACGTTAGCATGCCGGGCGAAATGCTTAGCAGTATTTCGGCTGCCATTACGTACTAAGTTCAAATTCCGCTGAGGTTGACTTTGCCTTTCATCCTTTTGGGGTTGATTAAATAAGTACCAGTTACGCACTGGTGTCAATGTAATCGACTTAATCTGTTTGTCTGTCCTTGTTTGTCCCCTCTGTGTTTAGCCCCTTGTGGGTAGTAAAGAAATAGGTATTGTTGAAGCTGTTGACAAGAATAATTTTCATGGTGTACAGCCTGTCTTTAATAAACTCACTGGTACCCTGACAAAATATATTTCTGATATATCATGTTCTACAGATTCCTTCAGCATTCTCAGATAAATGAAAACATATCTGAGGGTTACAATGGATTAAATGTGATTAAGCAGTGTGGCAATGCAAAATACTAAGTGAAATTACACCAAAGCATCTGGTGACAAATAATTGCTATTCTTGGAGTTAATAAAGGCAGAAAACATTATTTCTTTTAGGCTCCATAGTGTGTGAATTCTGCTAAATGAATATGGTTGATTGATAAAAAAAAAAACGATGAAACATTTATTGGAAATTAATTGTCTTTATCTGCAAAATTTCCAGCAAATCAGCACCTCTGCTCACCTTAACTAAATAGTCTTATATACCTATGAATACAACAATTGTTTTTTTTCTTCATTAGTTGAATGCATTGAATATATCCAGAGGTTTGGGCCATTACAACCAATCTAATAAAAAAATTTTTCTCAATAGGTTGACATCTTTGCTAAAAAAAAAAAAAAGAAAATTGCAATACAAATCTGTGCTTTAAATGATAAACATCTATTATATTTTTCGATAAGGAACAAATTCTCATTAACAAATCAAATGTCTATCATTCAGAAATTTTCTTCTGACGGCATTAAAAGAATTAATTAGTTTAAATTGGTGTCATTTTTATATCACAGATATGGTGTATTTTTATTTTGTTTCTAACATTAGTTTTGTTTTTAAATGAAATGTTTCTATTTTCTCTGAGGCTCTATTTAGGTGAATGCCTTACAATTAACTGGATTTTAATGATTGCATATGCTTAACAAAAGATTTCAACTTCAAGTAGGCTGCTTTTTCAAAGACAATAGGAAATAGCTTTTACCAACTTCTAAGTCTACATTCAAAGAATATTTCAAGTGGATATTACTTCTTGTGAAAAGTGTATGACAAATAACCTATCTAGCCTTAGCATTTTATTTAAAAGCATGCACATGCTTTTCTTTAACAACACAAATCTTTTCACAGTCAATATGATGAGAAGTCTCTTCTGAATTTTATATTATTCTCTCTTCCATTCCTCATCGCTTTATATCGAAAAACAATTTTCTTTTGAATTTTGTTAATTACACACATGGTGAAGTTTTTTTTTATGGCTATATTTTTCTTTTTTGTTGGTGTATTTTTTTATAAAACTGCCATTTCCTATGGTGCCACTTATGCTTGTAGGTTCTTGACATTTTATAACCTACAGAAGTTGAGCTGAAATGACTGAATTGAAGCCAGCTTTTGAAATGATCCAATAAACTTCATGCTTAGTTAAATCTAATTCTAATTGTTATTATAGAGGTGAAAATACTTATAGTAAACATTCTGATAAACAGATGCTAGTAAAGTATTAGTGCCTCGTTCAAGTCTTATTATAGGAGCAATATCTGGCAAATATGGTGGGTGGGGCATCATTTCCCATTCAAACTGCTCCATCCTTTGGAATGTCATCCTTGCTGCATGTGGCCAAGCATTACCTTGATGGAAGAACACCTTTCATCTTCAAACCAAAGATGGTCTCTTTTCTTCTAGCACTGACTTGAATGACTGGTTGAATGACCAAATTCAGGCTTATCTGCTAGTTCCTCAATAGTTACAATGGGATTTCATTTCACCAGGGTGTTACACATTCATATCTATGTGTATACGTGTGTAGAATACATCCCCACTTTTGGCACTATTTGTTAGTGAACAGTACGAACTGTGTTTTTAAGTAAACAGTATTACTATGCTGTGTCTAACGATATATAGGTGTCGCTGCGCTGAAAGTAGTGCAGTTCATGTAACATGGAAAAGTAAATAAACACGTAAAAGAATAACTATGCTTCGTATTGAGTTGTCTATCCCATTACAACGAAACTACACATAACATGGTGGCAGCGGTAGATAATTAATTGGAAACTGTGCCTTTACAACAAAACAGAAACACAGTTCGTACTGTTCACTAACAAATAGTGCCAAAAGTGGGGATGTATTCTACACACGTATACACATAGATATGAATGTGTAACACAGAGTTTGCAGATCTACAGCTCTTCCAAAATTAAGATTGTCTTCTCGGTTGTAGCTTCCTGTTCAGAATTTCAGGAATCACCATTGACACTGGCTTACACATATTGTCTGATCTCCATATACTCTCTTTACTCTTTTACTCTTTTACTCTTTTTAATATTCTTTGAATTAATATTCTTTGTACTTTCTGTTGTGTTGTTGCCTTTATTGAACCCAATAAAGCAAAATATGCTGAATATGCTCTTCTGTCACTTCCATTATAGCTTTGAAAAAATAACTGTTAAAATTCAGCTGCACTCTTCAAAAGTTGCACTAAGAATAAGGACAAAGTAAAATTACTACCAGCTTTTATAGCAAGTTGATGCAATAAGTTTATCCACCCCTCTTACTTTTAGTTCACGTGATTGAGAAAAACACATTACTTATGAGATGACCCAATAGTGAGAAAGTTTTAACAACTGGTGTATTCTCAAGTAACATAATAAAAGGAGAAATTCTGAATATGAAAATTTCGTCTGTATTTCTCCAATGTAATTTGGGGATTAAAACACATGCACACACACACACACACACACACAGACACACTGTTGCCATCATGACCACTACCATCATCATTGTCATCATCATCATAATCATCATCATTTAATGTCTATTTTTCATACTGGTATCATCATCATCATTGTTCGACCGTGGTCGAGACAATGGAATTTACCATGCTACGCCAGACTTCATGGTCCATCATGGCATTACGGAGGTCCTGTTGCTGGATGCCTGTATCCCTGGAGATTACATCAGGGTAGGAGAGTGTGCGCCCTCTGGCATTGCGAGTAGATGGCTTCCAGAGGAGGAGAGTAGAAATTACCTCTTTTTCAGCTCTACAACAATGTCCAGCAAACTGGCATGGATTGAATGCTTCGACAGGAGCTGACAAACCAGAGAGCTGCATAAGGCTGCAATTGTCTGTTTTGGTAAAGTTTCTTTGGCTGGATGCCAGTTCTACTGACAAGCATTTTACAGAGTGTACTTGGTGCTTTTTGCGTGGTGCCAGCAGAGATGCTTTATATGTCGCACCAGCACAGGTGCTTTTTACATGTAAGTAGCATGGGTGCTTTTATGTGGCACCAGCCTAGATGCTTTTTATATGGCACTAGCACCTGTGGGGATATCAAGTAGCTTACAAAACAAGGACTTCTGTAGAAGTCGGTAGGTTGTGACTTGAGCCAAGACTTTACCTTGGAAATAAGTTCGTCATCATCTGAAAGGTACTTCCCCTTCATGGTTGGAAAGAGATGGAAGTCAAATGAAGCAAGGTCAGGAGAGTAATGAGGATGAGCAAGGATTTCATAACCACAGGAGTGTGCTTTCATCTGGGCAACATATGTATTGTAAACTGGGGTGTTGTCTTGGAGTGGGTAGACTCCTTTGGTCAGCATGCCATACCTCTCTGCTTTGATGGTGTCTCACAATTTCTGCAGCAGAGAAGCATAAAATTCTCCATTAATTGTGGTGCCCTTTGCCAGAAAACCTGTCGTCCCTTCTCTGTGCTGGTCCTGAAAGACTGAGCATCACCTTGCCTGCTGAGGGTTGAGCATGAGCTATCTTTGGAGGCGATGAGTAATCATGCTTTCATTGCTTCGATTGAACATTAGTTTCAGGATCATAGTGATGAGCCCATGTTACATCCTGTGGTGATAAGTTTGCCAAAAACTCTTCCCTATTTTCTTGGTACATTGCCAAAAGAGCCTGGGAGCAGTTGATTCAATCCTGCTTGTGAAAAGGTGTGAGAATCTGGCGAATCCATCATGCAGATAACTTCTGCATGTGCAAATGGTCGTGAATGATTATTTCCAGAGACCCTACACTCGTCTTCATTTCTTCGGCCAGTTGTCGAATAGTTATGTGATGATCCTCCAGAATGGCAGCTTCCTCTTTATGAATGGTGTCGTCATCAATAAATAAGAGTATTTTCTACTGATGTCCGACCACATTTGAACTGGTGATGCCAGTGCTTGACTACATCATATGATGAGGCATCATCACCATTAGCTTCCTTCAAGCTGTAGAAAACATACTAAATCAGACTGGAGTCTGGTGCAGTCCCTCAGCTTACAAGCCCTGATCAACCCATCCAACCCATACCTATTTCTTTACTACCCACAAGGGGCTAAACACAGAGAGGACAAACAAGGACAGACAAACGGATTAAGTCGATTATATCGACCCTAGTGCATAACTGGTACTTATTTAATGGACCCTGAAAGAATGAAAGACAAAGTCGACCTCGGCGGAATTTGAACTCAGAACATAGCGGCAGATGAAATACTGCTAAGCATTTAGCCCTGCGTGCTAACGTTTCTGCCAGCTTGCCGCCCTTAAACCATCCAACCCATACCATCATGGACAACAGATGTTAAATGATGATGCTGATGATGATACATAAATACACAAACACACACACACACACATCAAATATAAATGAGTAACAAAGATGTACAGGTGTCAATTCATTACAGCCATTTTAAGTGCCATATTTAATTGATTAATGAAAACATTACAACATTTCAAAGAAACTGTTTTCATCAAATGACTGCATAGACTTCATACACAAAAGGACAAATCAACTGCTTGAGATGTACACCTGTACATCTTCGTTGTTCGTTTATATTTTATTCATCTGCCCTGGAATCTGCACTTCAGAAATTTTATAGAAAGTATTTTGGTATTTTTATATACAGTACAGGTGCAGGAGTGGCTGTATGGTAAGTAGCTTGCTAACCAATCACATGGTTCCGGGTTCAGTCCCACTGCGTGACATCTTGAGCAAGTGTCTTCTACTATAGCCTCGAGCCGACCAATGCCTTGTGAGTGGATTTGGTAGATGGAAACTGAAAAAAGCCTGTCGTATATATATATGTATGTGTGTGTGTTTGTGTGTCTGTGTTTGTCCCCCTAGCATTGCTTGACAACCGATGCTGGTGTGTTTACGTCGCCATCACTTAGCGGTTTGGCAAAAGAAACTGATAGAATAAGTACTAGGCTTACAAAGAATAAGTCCTGGGATCGATTTGCTCGACTAAAGGTGGTGCTCCAGCATGGCCACAGTCAAATGACTGAAACAAGTAAAAGAGTAAAAAGAGTAAAAGAGTAGTACATGTCTGAACAATCAATAGCAGATCTTTTCACTGAATTGGGTTGTGTTATCTGCATACACTGCAATAATATCAAGTGCAAACACTTCTACGCAGAGTTTGGTTTTCACCTGATATTGTTTGGGTGTGCAAATTAGATTGACCTAACAAGATGCCTTAATCTAAGTACTTAATTCAACAGAATCTTAATTATATTTCTATAAATATACATATATATATACATATTCTTGTTCCAGTCATTTGACTGGGGCCATGCTGGAGCAGCAGGACTTATTCATTGTAAGCCTAGTACTTATTTTATAGGTATCTTTTGCTGAACCACTAAGTTATGGGTACATAAACACACCAGCATCGGTTGTCAAGTGATGTTGGAGGTCAAGCACAGACACACAAGCATATACACACATGTACATACATACATATATATATACATACATATATATATATACATATATATATTCTTAAAGACTCCGCCGGTTACGACGACGAGGGTCCCAGCTGATACGATCAATGGAACAGCTTGCTCGTGAAATTAACGTGCAAATGGCTGAGCATTCCACAGACACGTGTACCCTTAACGTAGTTCTCGGGGATAATCAGCGTGACACAGAGAGTGACAAGGCTGACCCTTTGAAATACAAGTACAACTCATTTTTGCCAGCTGAGTGGACTGGAGCAACGTGAAATAAAGTGTCTTGCTCAAGGACACAACGCGTCGCCGGGAATCGAACTCACAACCTTACGATCATGAGCCGAATGCCCTAACCACTAAGCCACGCGCCCTCACTACATATATATATATATATATATATATATATAAAATATTATTCGAGACAAAACCACTATTTTGCAAAACAAACAAGGAAAGACTTAATCAATACATAAAATTTTAATAAATAGTCAAAAAAACCGCCACTACAATCGTTTCTTGTCTTGATCGACAATCTTCAGGTGGACTTCCAATCTAAAAAATCAATATTTTAAAATATAGAAATAATAATTTTAAAATAATTAAAGTATGAATGAAAAAATATAAGTATATAATCCATATATAACCTATCTATAATCCATATATAAACAATATATAAACAATATATAAACTAAAAAAACCTATCAACAATTAAATATAAAATATAAAATAAAATATAAAATATAAAATATAAAATATAAAACAAAACAAAAAAATAATAATAATATAATAATAAACTATATATACACCCATACGCATATACCTAATTATATATAACCATATCTAACTACATACACTAAATCACACACCTATATATATATCCCTATACATACACATAAAAATGTCTAGGCAACTATAAATAAATAAAATAGCTAAATACTTCAACACAATACTTATTCATACTCCCACACACACACACATACAACCCACATTCACGCTCTAGAAAACGGACATCACTCAAAACTATGAACGGAGAAATGGAATAAATGGAATTAAAAATTATATACACTTGGTAAAACGAACACTACTTAAAAATTATGAATGAAACAATGCAATAAAACAACAGACATCGCAAATAGACACAAATTACTACAAATTCCTTATCAAACCTACCATGATAACCAAAACTCATAAAAACATATAATGATAAAATCTCCCTTTACTAAACTCTATAACAAACATGTGTATAAGTCGTGGGTCTGTGGTTTACGAGTGTGTATTTGTGTGTGAATGTTTAGGGGGATTACTATATAGGTTTGTTATAGAGTTTAGCAAAGGGAGATTTTATCGTTATATGTTTTTATGAGTTTTGGTTTATCATGGTTATTTTAGGGAATTCGTGGTAATTTGTCTATTTTCGATGTTGGTTGTTTTATTACATTGTTTCATTCATAATTTTTGAGTGGTGTTCGTTTTGCCACGTGAATAACCGGGTTTTCTTTTATCTGAACTCCAATTAGAAAATCTTAAGATAGAGGGTGGTTTATATAGAGACGATCTTCTACTAGTTACAAAGAATTGTACTAATAGAAATCTAGAAGTATTTAAGAAAAAACTATATAGTTTCTTTAAAAGATATGGTTTAAGTATTACTATATATAAGGAGAATTATAATGTTAATTATTTAGATGTTAATTTTAATCTTATTACAGGTAAAACACAACCATATCATAAACTTAATGAGAACCTTAGATATAAATGTTAATAGTAATCACCCATTTTCTATTAAAAAATCGTTGATTAATAACATAAGTAAACGTATTTCATTACTCTCTTATGATATAGAGATTTTTAATAAACATGCTAATTATTATAATGAGGCCCTTAGAGGGGCAGGTTATAATAGGAATATTAAATTTTATAATATTAGTGATAAAGATTTAATTGTTAATTTTCGAGATACTTCTAATAATAATTATAATTTTGTTAGGTTTAGTGGTAAAAATAATAGATATTTTAAAAAAAAATAATAAAAATGATAAAAATATAATAATAATAATAATAATAATAATAATAAAAATATAATAATAATAATATAAATAAGAATAATATAAATAAAAATAAATTTAATAATTATTATAATAATTATATTGATAAATTTAATAATATTAATAATTCCTTAAATGCTGTACATAGATATAATTCATATATATATATATATATAATATATATATATATATATATATATATATATATATATATATATATATATATATATATACATACATATATCTCTCTATATATAAACGGCAGTTTGTCTGTGCGTGCTTCTGTGTGTCTGTTTTCTCGTACCCTCACCCTGACCACGGCTTTCAACCGATTCTGATGAAACTTGACACACACATAGCCCAATGTCATAATTCAAAACTAACGCAGCGAAAATTTTGAAAAGTTCCCCCAGTTCTGAAAAAAATTGATAAATTCGACATGGGGTCGAGAATCATAAACACGAACCACAGACTGTCTAGGGGACGCAACTCGAGAATCTAAGCTTTTTTTATGCAACGCATTATCTATGGTAGTTTTCACAACTTGCAATCGATTTTCACCAAACTCATGGTGAAGCTTAATGTTACCCTGAGAAACTCAATTCTGACGTTAGTTTTCCATGCAATACCTTACCATCAGAAACAATCGATAAAATCATGCCATTTTGGGAAATCGCGTTCAAATTCAAGATGACATATTTTCGACAATATCTTTCACAAATTGGCAGGAATCTTTTTTTTTTTCACAACGAGCATCATGTCTGCTCCAAGGAGCTATATAGCCCTTTTTATTCCAATAGGATACATTATTGGAAAAAATCGGTTAATTTAATCATATGTGGCACACATAGCAAACAAATTTGTGTATTAAACACAAACCAGACTGTCTAGGGGACGCAACTTGACCTTTTTAGCTATCGATAATTCGATCCAACCAATTCCTACCAGGAAGAAATTACATTCGAGGCTTTACCCCCAACACCGCCACTTCTGCTAATAGCTGCTGCAGCCGCAAGTTATTCGAATACTTTTTTTGTTTAAACTTTCTTTATAACTACCACCCCAAACGTTTTACCTTCAATTTTTGACGTACCCTAACGGTCCTCGGACGCTACTTGCAAACTCTTGGTTTATTATAAACCACTTTTGTCGTGTGCATCAAAAAACTTTTCCTTTCGTTTGTTCAGTTTGATCACTTTTGACTTCTTCGTTGTTGTCACTCACATTGCTGCCAGCTTTTTGGCCGTTTTTGTACATTTTTATACATTTTCGGATACTTACCCCACGAGCTCCTTTTTATTACACCTTTACCAAACACATTGCTATCCACCAAAATACTTACCCCACGTGTTCCTTTTTATTATACCTTTGCCAAACACATTGCTATCCACCAAAATGCCACCCAAGAAGAGAAGGACCCTCCTCAGCCCTCGGACGGCCAAGGCATCGGCTGCTAGGGCTAGAAGGGCACGCGAGACCCACGAGGAAACCGCCTTGCGCCTCTCGCAAACAGCTTCCCGTTATGCCGCTGCTCAGGCATCTGAAACTACTAGCGACTGTTCTACCCGACTTGCAAGGGTCGCAGCGTACAGATCTTCCCTCTGCTCGAGGTTGAGGAAAGAGCAACAGTCCAGCCAAAACATGCGGGCTTCTTACTGTGCTTCCATCCGCAGAGCTCGCGAGAACCCCGAACAAAGGGCCATTCGGAATGCGGCTAACGCCACTAGCACCGCCAGGACACGATCTGTCGAAACCTCACAGCAGAGGAGAACTCGCCAAGATGCTGACGCCGCAAACAAAGCCATGGCCAAAGCTGCCGAAACACCTCAACAGAGGAGAGCTCGCCAAGCTGCTAACGCCGCAAACACAGCCAGGGCTCGATCTGCCGAAACTCCACACCAACGGACTATTCGGACATCCAGACATGCCATTAACACTGCTTCTGCTAGGGCTTCAGAGGGTGCTGAGGCGAGAGCTGAAAGGCTTTCAAGGGATGCCACTGCTACCGCTGTCGCACGTGCATCTGAATCTGCTGAGGCACGGTGCACTCGACTTGAGAGTATCAACAAACGTCGGATATCATTCGTGGTGTACGTACCCCTGCCCCCGCTTTCTGGTTGTCACTAGCATTCAACTACGACGCCACAATTAACTTCTCTTTGCGTGACGACATCAAGATAGGGTCAATGACAATTGTATGCCAGTTTTGCAAAGCCAAGAAATGGCCCGGAGAGCCACCTGGTTTGTGCTGCTCTGGTGGCAAAGTGGACCTGCCACCCCTACGGGAACCACCTCAACCACTGAAGGATCTCGCGGCGGGTTTAACCCCCGATTCGTCACAATTCCTTGAAATAATTCGAAAGTACAACTGCTCATTCCAAATGACCTCTTTCGGGGCCAAAATTCTGCCAGAGAAGGCTGGATGCCTACTTTCAAAGTGCAGGACAGGTCTACCATCTTATTGGGTCACTTCTGCCAGACGAGATTCAGCAGTCTTCTTTCCTCCAAATATACTTCATTGCCGACTACAACCACCAGGTTGATGCACGCCTTGGAATAATACCGGGTACAAGCTATGTTCCCCGCAAAGACATTCTTCTCCGTCTCCAAACCATGCTTCATGATATCAACAGCTACGTCTGCAGCTTCAGATATGCCTTGGACAGTGCTCCATCTCCAAACTTCACCGTTGTCATTGATGCTGATAAACGACCCCACGGGGAGCACGAACGCCGTTTCAACGCACCTGCGTGCAACGAATTGCCGCAGTCATACACGGAGAGCAACACAACAGCCGTGACATAATCATCTCCTCCCGTGGTAAAACCTACACAGGATCAGCGAGACTCACAGATCTTATGACGCGCTTCAGTATCCATTGCTTTTCCCTTATGGGGAAGACGGCTACCACTTCGGAATTCCTTTACGGCAGCCCTCCAATCAAACTACTGCGGCATCAAAGACGGTTTCCTGCAGGGCGTTCTACTCATACCGGTTCATGGTCAGGGAGGGTGAGTTCAACTTATTGCCCCGTTGTCGTCAGCTATTCAACCAGTTCGCCGTCGACATGGCCGCAAAAATGGAATCGGAAAGGCTGCTATACATTAAACTTAATCAGACCAAACTTCGCTCCGACTCCTACATTCATCTCCGTGACGGTTTGCAACAAGAAAATGACCCTCGCAACATCGGCAAGCCATGCATTCTACCCTCCACCTTCACGGGAGGACCGCGATATATGCGTGAAAGGACCCAAGACGCCTTGGCCTACGTGCGCATTTACGGCCGGCCGGACCTCTTTATCACCTACACGTGCAATCCCAGCTGCGACGAAATCACTCGCGAACTCCTCCCGGGTCAATCTCACACCCATCGACACGACATCGTTGCTAGGGTTTTCCGTCTGAATTTGGGCAAAATGAAGGATTTGATAGTTAAGGGTCAGATTTTCGGGCATGTCAGGTGCCACATGTTTTCGGTCGAGTGGCAAAAGAGGGGCTTGCCACATGCTCACATCTTAATTTGGCTCACTCATAAAATCGAGACTAATGACATTGACAAATTCATTTCCGCCGAGATTCCTGACCCCGATGAGGACTCCGGACTCTACGAAATTGTCCGCACTACCATGGTACACGGGCCCTGTGGACCAAATTACGCCAACACACCATGCTACAAAAACGGATTAGCTGCTCAAAGGGATTCCCTAAACGGTTCACTTTGGAGACTCAAACAGGCGGCGATGGGTATCCGCTGTACAAACGAAGGAGTCCAGCCAATGGAGGCCGCACGATTACGGTTGGGCAACATCAAGTGGACAACAGCTACATTGTCCCCTACTGTCCTCTCCTGTCGAAGATATTCAAAGCCCACGTCAACGTTGAGTTCTGCAGCTCCATCAGGTCAATACAATATGTCTGCAAATATATCAACAAAGGCAGCGATGCTGCCATGTTCAGCATCCAGAGGACCACCAGTCGCGACGAAGTGTCCAACTACTTGGCTGGCCGGTACCTCAGCAGCAACGAAGCGTTTTGGCGCATTTACGGCTTCCCGCTCCATCAGAGACACCCGGCTGTGGTGCAGCTTGCTGTACACTTGGAAAATGGACAGCGGATTTACTTCACAGAGCAAAGTGCTGTGCAGATAGCCACCAGCCCTAAAGACACAACGTTGACTGGTTTCTTCAAATTATGCCAACGTGATGACTTCGCTCGAACGCTTTTGTACCCACAGGTCCCATCGTACTTCGTGTGGTCTAAAAACACCTGGGTTCGACGGAAATCCGGCAAAAACGTCGAAAGCTTCCCAGGCGTCAAGTTTGACTCCTGTCTGGGTCGAGTTTACAACATCCCGCCAAACCAGCAAGAATGCTTCTACCTCCGTCTCCTTCTACATGAGGTCACTGGTCCAACAGGTTTCGCCAATATACGTACCGTCAATGGGGTTCTGTGCGACACCTTCAGGGAAGCATGTATGAGACTTGGCCTTCTAGAGGATGACTCCCAGTGGGACGCCACGATGGCAGAGGGTGCTTTACTGCAAACGCATTCGGCCCTACGACATCTTTTCGCAATCCTTCTTCAAAAATGTCAGCTTAGTGATCCACTAAGTCTCTGGATGAAATACAGGGATGACATGTCGCACGACTTCTTACGTACGGCTCAGCAACACTGCCCTTCCGCCGAGATCACGTTCACCAACTTCATTTACAATTTTGCGCTCATTCAACTCGAAGACGCTGTCATCGATATGGGTGGGTCTGCTTTAACAGAGTACGGCCTTCCACCACCCACACGTGAACACGCCAATGTTATGTCTGCTGAATTGTTACGCAAAACTTCCTACTGCATTGAGGAACTGCACCAGTACGTCCAGATAATGAACCACGCGGCTGCTTCCAGACCAGCGCATAGCCTACAACACCATCGTAGACTCTGTCAGACAGCAACGTGGGGGGATTTTCTTCCTTGATGCACCCGGCGGCACTGGCAAAACCTTCGTCACTAAACTAATTCTGGCAGAGGTCAGACGCAACACGGACATTGCCCTGGCTGTAGCTTCCTCTGGTATCGCGGCCACGTTGCTTCCGGTGGCAGAACCGCCCACTCTGCCTTCAGACTCCCGCTCGATCTGGCAAAGTCCGAGTCACCTATCTGCAACATCGCCAAGAACTCAGAACAGGCCGACATTCTGCGCAGATGCAAACTCATCGTATGGGACGAGTGCACTATGGCACACAAAGGCGCCCTTGAGGCACTGGACAGGTCCCTGCAAGACATCAGAGACTACGGCCCCCATGGGAGGATTAACTTTACTTCTTTCAGGAGACTTCAGGCAGACTCTACCTGTTATTCCAAAAGGAACCCGTGCCGATGCCGTGCGCGCGTGCCTTAAGTCGTCAGCTCTTTGGGCACATGTGCGGCCCTTGCACCTCCAAACTAACATGCGCGCGCAGTTAATTGGTGACAGCGGATCCGCTGCATTCTCCAGGGACCTCTTATCGCTCGGTGAAAATAGGATGCTGTCTGATGCGGATGGCTACGTTCAATTGGACTCACTTTGCACCATTGTCGACACCCCTGCTAGCCTCCGGGACGCTGTCTTCCACGACCTACAAAACAATTTACGCGACCTAAAATGGCTGGCAGGCAGAGCTATTCTCGCACCCAAAAATACAACCGTCAACTCCATCAATATCCAGCTACTTGAAGCTATTCCTGGTGATGTCCACGTCTACAAATCTATAGATAGGACAGCAGACCCCGCCCAGCTTGCCGATTATCCTGTTCAATTCCTGAATTCACTTGAACCGCCAGGCCTGCCACCACACATCCTGAAGTTAAAAGTCGGTGCGCCCATTATGCTCATCAGGAATTTGGTTCCACCTAAACAGTGCAACGGCACACGTTTGGTTGTGAAACATTTGGCACCACATTTAATAACGGCCACAATACTTACCGGTTGTGGGAAGGGAGAGGACGTCTTCATTCCACGGATGCACCTTCAACCGTCGGGCGCTGACCTACCAATCCACTTCAGGCGTTCTCAGTTTCCTGTTAAACTCTGCTTCGCAATGTCCATCAATAAATCCCAAGGCCAAACGCTACAAGTCGCTGGGTTACATTTGGTGAACAGTGCTTCGCCCACGGTCAACTCTACGTGGGCTGTTCACGCGTTGGGAGGCGCAATGATGTTTTCATGTTTTCGCCTAACGGACAGCTAGGAACATCGTATATACAGAAGTATTCCAGTGAAGACAAGACATTGCAACGTCCACATGCACCTTCGTTCCCTGGAGGGAAAGGACTACATTGGGATTAGTCGTTGCCTACTAGGGGCTCTTACATACCCGGGCAACGCCGGGCTATGCTGCTAGTATATATATATATATATATATATATATATATATATATATATATATATATATATATATATATATGATGAACTTCTTTCAGTTTCCATCTTCCAAATCCATTCACAAGGTTTTAGTCAGCCCGAGGCTATAGTAGAAGACACTTGCCCAAGGTGCCATACAGTGGGACTGAACCTGGAACCATGTGATTGGTAAGCAAGCTACTTACCAAACAGCCACTCCTGTCTCTCTCTCTCTCTATATATATATATATTTCTTTATTGCCCACAAGGGGCTAAACATAGAGGAGACAAACAAGGACAGACAAAGGGATTAAGTCGATTATATCGACCCAGTGCGAAATTGGTACTTTATTTATCGACCCCGAGAGGATGAAAGGCAATGTCGACCCCGTGGAATTTGAACTCAGAACGTAACGACAGACGAAATACCGCTAAGCATTTCGTCCGGCGCGCTAACGTTTCTGCCAGCTCGCCGCCTTTATATATAATATATATATATATATATATATATATATATGATGAACTTCTTTCAGTTTCCATCTTCCAAATCCATTCACAAGGTTTTAGTCAGCCCGAGGCTATAGTAGAAGACACTTGCCCAAGGTGCCATACAGTGGGACTGAACCTGGAACCATGTGATTGGTAAGCAAGCTACTTACCAAACAGCCACTCCTGTCTCTCTCTCTCTATATATATATATATTTCTTTATTGCCCACAAGGGGCTAAACATAGAGGAGACAAACAAGGACAGACAAAGGGATTAAGTCGATTATATCGACCCAGTGCGAAATTGGTACTTTATTTATCGACCCCGAGAGGATGAAAGGCAATGTCGACCCCGGTGGAATTTGAACTCAGAACGTAACGACAGACGAAATACCGCTAAGCATTTCGTCCGGCGCGCTAACGTTTCTGCCAGCTCGCCGCCTTTATATATATATATATATATATATGTGTGTGTGTGTGCTTTTTTTCTTCTGTCATTTGACTGTTGCAATGCTGGAGCACTGCCTTAAAGGCTTTTAATCAAAGAAATCGACCCAGAACTTCTCTGTAAGCCTAGTACTTATTCTGTCAGTCTCTTTTGCCTTACCGCTTAGTTACAGAGACGTTAAAACACTAAACTTGGTTGTCATGCAATGGCAGGGGGTATAAATACAGACACACAGACGTGTACATATGACGGGCTTCTTTCAGTTTCTGTCTAACACATCCACTCACACGGCTTTGGTTGGCCTGAGGCTATAGCAAAAGACACTTGCATAAGGTTTCACACAGTGGGACTGAACCTGGAACCATGTTACAGGGCAGAAAGCTTCTTACCACACAGCCACATTATAAAATGCAGGAGGTCAATTGGATTAATGTAATCCAGGTGTTTACCTTGGAAGGCTCTTCTATGGATAGCATCTACTTGAAAATTGGAAGTGGGGAATTCCCTTATGAAATTGTTGTTTCTCTAGCTAGAAAAAACACCAATTACTTATACATCATAGATATAAATAATAGACATTGAAGATTGGTGTTGCACATCTTTTATATTTTACTTGATTCATGCATTGGACATGCTAGGGCATCACCTGGAAAGCCTAAGTGTAACAAATTAAACCCAATACTTATGATTTTTAAGTCTTGTACCTATTCTTTTGTTTCATTTGCCAAACTGCTAAGTTAGGGACACATTAACCCTTTTGTTACCAACCTGGCTGAAACCGGCTCTGGCTCTGAGTACAAATGTCTTGTTTTCATAAGTTTTGAATTAAGATCTTCCACCAAAACTTTGTCGTAATTTATGTTCCTAACACTAGCTGAATGGTAACCAAGTTATTTTACTAAATTTTTCATTATATTTAAAGTAATTGAAAGAAACACAGAGCATCTCAATATAAAAAAAAAATTGAAAGGGTTAATAAATCAACACTAGCTGTTACATAGTGGTAGAGGACAAATACAGCACAAACACACATACAGACACACACACAGATACACATGCTTGTTTGCATACACATACACGCATGCACACATGCATGCACATGTGCCCGCACACGTATACACACACACACACACAGAGGACTGGGTTGTTTCAGTTTGTAATGACCAAACCCACTCACAAGCTTTGGTCAAGCCAAGACCATAGTAGAAGACACTTGCCCAGGTGCTATGCAGTGAAACTGAACCAAAGATAATGTTGGTTCGAAGCATGATTCTTAACCACTCAGCCATGTCAGAACCTAATGCAGGAGTGTGCTATTTTTTGTTTTTGTATAGCTTACATGTTGCCAAAATTTCACATTGATTAATCTCGCGTCATATTTATAAACACGTCTGCAATTAACGAGCTACTGTTAATAACTTGCTGTGCAGACACAGAATTCATAAAAAAATGTTCTTCAGAACTCACCACAAAAGTAATACGCAGAAAAAGTTTGCAAATTCCACTTTAAATATAGGACATTCATCAACGTTTATAGTGGGCAGTACTAAGAAATATAATTTTATTAGGAAAATGACAGGAAGAGAAAAGAAATAAAGAGAAAAGAAAAGACAAAATGTTCAGCCTTGTTCAACCCTGACCATGTAGTTCCTGGGCAGTACCTGACTGCCCGCTGTGTTTTCTTCTATTAATGGGTCTGGTTAGAGAATATTTACAATAGTAGACACATGTTAACTCATTTTTACATACTGCTAGACATCATGTCTTTATTCCTTTGACATATATATACTTGCATATATATATTCTCTCACATACTTCAAACATATATATACTTGCATATATATATATTCTCACATACTTCAAACATGTGTAGATGCATCTATACATACATACCCATTCATATATTCATACTCACATTCATATATTCATACTTATAAGGCGGCGAGCTAGCAGAATCGTTAGCACGCTGGGCGAAATGCTTAGCAGTATTTCGTCTGCCGTTACGTTCTGAGTTCAAATTCCGAGGTTGACTTTGCCTTTCATCCTTTCGGGGTTGATAAATTAAGTACCAGTTACGCACTGGGGTCGATTTAATCTACTTAATCCCTTTGTCTGTCTTTGTTTGTCCTCTCTGTGTTTAGCCCCTTGTGGGTAGTAAAGAAATATATATTCATACTCACACACTCACACATTCATGCACACACACACATACATACATGCACTTGCCTATATGCATATATATTGACACATACTCATATGCATACTTGTATACAATCGAGGATATACTTACAGACACAATATCAGTATGAAAACTAAATGGAGACATAAATGTGTACACATATATATCTACTTGTATATATATGTTTACACATCCTTACCACCAAACTAGTCAACACATAACTATATACTAGTATATATATGCATACTCATACATATATATACACTGATATGGCTGCATCAATGTGTATACACAATATAAGCAATACACACTTTTATTCATAGGGCCATATATATAAATAAATGCACACTTACACACAGGTGAGCACATAAGTATAAAACAAGGTGGCAAAAATAGTACTCAAATACCAAAGGTAGAGTAATAGGCTCTTTATTACAGCTGCAAAAATTATCACAGGCCTGTTACTCGGAGTTTCATGTTCTCATTTTTCAGACAGTTGTGTTGTTTTCATTACAACTGTCTCACAAACAGGAACATGTAAGTCTGAGTAACATTGCTGTGATAATTTTTGAAGCTTTAATAAAAAAGTACATCATCATCATAATCATCGTTTAACGTCCGTTTTCCATGCTGGCATGGGTTGGACGGTTTGATTGAGGTCTGGAGAGCCTGCGGCTGCACCAGGCTCCAATCTGATCTGGCAATGTTTCTACAGGTGTGCTTCAAATAAAAATTCCAAATTCACAACTTTCTCACTTTACCAATTCAGTAACAACGTAACTTTCACTCAACGTCATAACAAAGAACTCCATTTTATTAGAAAATTTGAATATATTTTACATAATCCTTTCTACTAAAGGCACAAAACCTGAAATATTAGGGGAGGGGATTGGTTGATTTCATCGAGCCCAGTATTTGACTGATACATATTTTAAAGCCTCTGCAAGGATGAACAACAAAGTTGACCACAGTGGAATTTAAACTCAGAATTTAAAGACAGATGAAATACAGCTAACCTTTTTTGTTGGGCATACTAATGATTCTGTCAGTTTGCTTTGAGTACGTTTTACATAATGTCATCACGTTTTGTGAGTATATTCAAGGCAATTTGGTTTTTAAAGAGACAGTGTTGCACAAATATCTTATAAAGTGAATGTAGAACATTCTCAAAGTTTTCAAAGAATTTTAGACACTAACAGTATCTTGATACTTTAGCTCTAATATGCTAAATCAGCTGACTGCAACTATAGCAGAATGGTCTCCACCAACTTTCTGGATAACTAACCAGAAATGTCACATACACTGAAAAACCTGATGAAACATTGGACATCTGGATGACATACAGATGGCAAAAACATATAGAACATTCTACTCTGAAGTGAGTGCTGCAGTATGAACTTGGCCATTGTGGCCAAAACAAAATAACAAATTATATTTATATTCATTATTGTTCATTGACAATATTTCAGAATCAAAGAAGCTTGCTTACCAGATTTAACTTCTGTGGAAACAAAAGAATAGGTACAAGACTTAAGAATCATAAGTATTGGGTTTAATTTGTTACACTTAGGCTTTCCAGGTGATGCCCTAGCATGTCCAATGCATGAATCAAGTAAAATATAAAAGATGTGCAACACCAATCATCAATGTCTATTATTTATATCTATGATGTATAAGTAATTGGTGTTTTTTTCTAGCTAGAGAAACAACAATTTCACAAGGGAATTCCCCACTTCCAATTTTCAAGTAGATGCTATCCATAGAGGAGCCTCCCAATGTGAATGTGAGTGAATGGTTCAATGTGAGTCCACTGGCTATATTGGTTGCTTTGTGTTGTTTTCTATACACAGACATCATGAGATATTTGATTTGAGTTGAGTCAAATTGCAAAGCTACACAGATGATTCTTTTCAAATTCTAAGGGTTCTTGCTTGTATACATTGATATTACCCTTTTTCAATATATCTTTATACTCTTCTTCTTTTACCCTCTTTCTGTGTGTTTTCCTTCATTGAGCTGAGAGTAAAAGATGGCTAGGGATACCTATGGTCCAGTGTTCACAAAACGTGACAAATTCATCTATACTATGATTATATAACATGAATACAGGAAATATTACCTTCAATGAATATACTGATATTGCCCTATCTATTTTATCCCTGGATGGATACGATTATCTTTAAACATGTCTTAGTGTCTATTTGCAATCATATGGATATATCGTCCAATATTTGTCCAGGTTTCAGAGACATACAGGAGAGTGAGAACTAGAATTGCTTTTTATATATAATAAACTAGCAGTATCGCCCGGCGTTGCTCGGGTTTGTAAGGGAAATAACTATATAAGCATTTTTAGAGATGTAAAGTATAATAGCCATCTCAATATGGCTAACCACAAGGGGGGGGGTGTTACTGTAGCTTTTTACGTTCTGAGATTTAACAATACATTTTTAGAGAGTTACTTCCCTTATATATGCCAAAAATGCATTAAAAATGGGAAAAATTGATGGTAAATTTTTTTTAAATCGTAGACTCATCGTAGACGCGCGCTAATACCCAGAAGGGCTCGATATGAATCACGACTATAAGATACCCGGTTTTGGTTAAACTGCACTGCAAAATGTGGGAGTAGTTAGGAATCTAAATCGTAGGAGACAGACAGCACACAACCTCATTTTTATATATAAAGATTTGATCTGTTTCTGGTCATGGTCTTCATATACTAGTCTTCACAGGTTGCTAAAGGTTGTGCTGGCAAATGTTATCTGGTACTGGACCTCCTTAACAGTGTTCAAATTCTGTGATTGATGACTTTCCAGTTATTGTAAGGTAACTACATCTAAGTAACTGAATGGCAGGATTAATTTCCTGCTTGTTTGGTGCCTGTTGATGCAAGATCTTATGTTGAGGCATAGATCTATGCTTCCATATACATCAAGAAAAATGTTGGTAATTACAAGAGTTGTGCTAATTGTGTCATCCTCTGCACAGAGAAGTTCATTTATACCAGAACAGAAATAATTCTTACTTGCGTCTTAACACAGAATCTGCCAGGAGCTAAATAGCTTAGTGGTAGACTCTCTGGATGCCATATGTATTATATGTTAATCTAGGTAATGCAGTCTGACATTCATATTGGAATTTTATTCTTCTCAATTACCTTCATATAATTCTCTTTGTTTTAACACACTTCTCTATACACATAAAACAACCCCACAGTTAAAGCACTGCTCAATATGACCGCTAATTTGAATAATGTCTGCAAACATCCACTCCATTTGTTCATTCTGTTTTAGTGGTAATGCTTCTTAAGGGAGGAAAATGTAATAAAGTATAAAGTAGATTAAAACATTTTTTCTGATATGTTGCTCCATTATCTCTGCTTAGTGGATAACACACAGGATCAAATATCAACAACGTCCATTGTATAGTAATATATTGCAAGTAATTTGTTTCACACACCAGAAAATCAAATGATATCCTTGAGGAAGGAATCTTTGCAGGAAAATCTAAAAAGGTAAAAAAAAAGAACAAAAAAAGATTACAATAACCTTGAAAAAGAAAAAAAAGAAGGAAAAAAAACCGAGAGCCATTATATAGTCAAATAGAGCTTTGGCTGCATAAGTGGGCTGTGATCGTTGCTTTAATGTAGGATATTGTTTATATCAAATATCACCATTTGATTCTTCATTAGATTGATAAATGGTGGAAAATGTAATTTCTTATTTTCTTTGGAAAACATGAAGCCACTTCCTGCACTCATACAGTTACAGGCATTAATAGGGAATAATTGTAATTCTCTGTAATTGTGAGAGAGTAGGTGCATGGGTTCATATCATGGTGTGTGTGTGTTAACATGTATGTCTCTCTCTCTCTCTCTCTCACTTCTTCTGTCTTTATATATGCAGATATGCAAGTGAAAGTAGAAACTAGATTAACGATTGTTTACTGTAAGCTATTTCCTCTTCAATGGTGTTCTTTCTGCCCACTCATTCTTACTGTACATGCACACACACACACACACACACACACACACACATGCATGTACAAACACGTGCACATACAAAAATGTACAAATGAATAACGCAAAAATGTTGTTATGGAAGCTATCTTGAAACTGTTGTGACAATTCTCTCATTGGCCCTAATCCTTAACATTGATTAAACTGCTCTGGAGAACAAACTGTTTATTATTTCGACACAGTATTTTATCACAACATTCCATTAAACACATTTTGGTCTCTGAAGTGATGTGAATGTTTTTTTTCTCCAAACTCAGAATCAGTTACATTACATATTTTTTTCTGCAAATGTTATTTTGTTCTGCTTTCATTAAAAGAAAGACAAGTGAAACCCAACAAACCACAAAAAAGAAAGAATGTTCTTTTACAATTACTAGCATTATTGCACAGCATTGCTCGGGTTTGTTTCGACCCTTTAGAATTGGAATTTTTGTAAAGTAAAAATTTTGCATTATGTAGCTTGTTATTCTCGTTAAGTGAACATTTTTCTAGTTGAAATTGAAATACATCGAAAAATGGTGACACAGCAGTCAAAAAATCGTAAAAAAAATAGGGATTTTCGTAGAAAAAAAGCACCTTTTTGATTTAAATAATTTTTGGTGTTAACATGGTCCGATTTGAATTTTTTCTTCTACGGAAGGAAGAGCAAGCCTCCTTCTATCATAGTCTCAATTTTGGTCAACTTTTGTTGCAGAGTCTCGGAGGAGATAGTGTTAGTCGAAGGCTACCAAACCTGTCACACACAGACAACTTCAGCTTTATACATATAGAGATTAACACTAGGAAGTTTAAGTCTAAGGTATTATATCAGTTTGGCAATCTCTTGCACACTTATTTTCCATTTATGAGCAAAATCAGTATCATGATCATTACCCGCTACATTATCATTTAACATCCACTTTTCTGTACTTGTATAATATTTATTTGCAGCATATTTTCTACAGCTAGATGCTCTTCCAGTCACCAACCAAGCAAGGTAATATTTACCAGACCATTACATTCTGAGTTCAAATTCCGTCGAGGTCAACTTTGCCTTTCATCCTTTCAGGGTCGATAAATTAAGTACCAGTTACACACAGGGGTCGATGTAATCGACTTAATCTCTTTGTCTGTCCTTGTTTGTCCCCTCTGTGTTTAGCCCCTTGTGGGTAGTAAAGAAATAGGTAATATAGTTACCAGAGGTGTCTGCAGAACATTAGAAATGACATTGCTTACATATCAGTGACACTTATTTACGACTCTCAGAGGATGTCAAGACAAGGAGACACAAACACATCATCACTATCATCATCATCATCATTTAACATCTGTTGTCCATGCTGGCATGGGTTGGATGGTTTAAATGCGGCTGGTAAGCTGGAAGGCTGCACCAGACTCCAGTCTGATTTGGTATGGTTTTCTATGGCTGGATGCCTTTCCTAATGCCAGCCACTCCAAGACTGTAATGCATGCTTTTATAAACATGTATATATACATATAATAAAGAGAATTAAATATAGAGATATTCTATTGACATTCAATAATTTACTCTTTTACTCTTTTCAGTCATTTGACTGTGGCCATGCTGGTGCACTGCCTTTAGTCGAGCAAATTAACCCCAGAACTTATTCTATCTGTCTCTTTTGCTGAACTGCTAAGTTATGGGGACGTAAATACACTAGCATTGGTTGTCAAGCAATGTTGAAGGGACAAATACTGACACACAAGCATATACACAAGCACACACACTAACACACACACACACATATACATATATATATATATATATATATATATATATATATGTATATACATATATACAATGGACTTCTTTCAGTTTCTGTCTACTAAATCCACTCACAAGGCTTTGGTCAGCCTGAGGCTATAGTAGAAGACACTTGCCCAAGGTGCCACACAGTGGGACTGATCCCGAAGCCATGTGATTCGTAGGCAAGCTACTTACCACACAGCCATTAAATACTATGAATATAATGCATAACATAATGTAATATTATATAAATAATCATAAAAACAGTAGAAGCCCAACAAATTGTTTCGACTAATGTATATTTTTTTCTGATATACATAATCACAGTTCAATTATATTCGAGTCACTTCAGGGTGAATTCAGTTCAGAAAGACAAAAATACTGTCTGGAAAGGATGGCTGGATTGTAAAAATTAATTCAAATGTCTGTGTTATGAGCGTGAGTGTCAATTTTTCAATCTTACGTCAATTACAATTAAAAAACAACAAAAACATTATACTGATATATATATATATATATATATACACACACACATAAATATATACATACATATATATATATATATGTGTGTGTGTGTGTGTGTGTATATATATATATATATATATATATATATATATATATATATATATGCGACTGTCTATTTGCAGTTTCCATCTAAGAAATCCTCTCAGAAGACTTTGGATGGCTGGGACAAAAATAGAAGACACTCACTGAAAGTGCCATGCAGTGGGACTGAACCCAGGTCCAAGTGGGTGGAAAACCAACTTCTTACCACACAGCCATACCTGGAACTGTATTATGTTGTGATAGAAGCCATCATCAAGGATGTATGCTTTTTTACTTGCCAACAACTCGGCTGTGAAATATAAATAAGACCTCTTTTTTCTTGTTGTGGTAAACCAGAGTAATCAAAATTGCATGGAATGACCATACGTTGAGAACATTCCACTGAACTTGGCGTCAGTAAATCGATTGGTAAGGTGTATTTTGCATGAAGGCCTGCATTTCTACCTGTACAAATTGGTCATTAGGTAATGGTTAAAACCATGAGACTATGAACAGAGCAATGTTGGAGAGAGTGGAGGCCAACTTCCAAGAACACCTTCTGAAATGCATCAATGAAAACGGACACCACATAATAGATGTAGTTTTCCACACTTGATTTTGACAAATGTTAATTCAATACGGACATATTGATGTCAATAAAATTTATTTGCAGTTAAAATGAGTGATTTTGTGAACGTTTCAAAAACGTCCGCCTTCTCTGCCGCACTCTCTTCTTGGAATTTCAAATAGAACCCATTCAGGTCACAGGAAAAAACTGGTCTCCTTCCATCGTTAATGATAGGGATATACTCATTTACTAATTCTTCTCCAAGTTGTGATGTTACTTGTTTATTTTACATGAAGCAAAGTATATAGAATTCTTTGACATGGATGAGGCATTACTCTAACAACATGTGCCTCTTGAACCGAACCCACTACTACCACCACCACAATCGCATCTTCATCTTCATCGTCATCATTTAGTATTTATTTTTCATGCTGGATGCTTTTGACAGGATCTTGGAATCCACAGAGTAGCATCAAGCTCTAATGTCAGCTTTAACATGATTTTTTTATGGCTGGATGCCCTTCCTAATGCCAACCCTATTTACAGTGTGTGCTGAGTGTTTTTCATAGGTCTCTGGCGCTAGTGGGGTTGCTAAGTAACTTGCAAGATAAGAAAAGAACAAGAAAAGGAAAAAAAGCTACCTCGACCAAATGATGGGAAGTATTTGAGAGGAGGAGGTGGCTGCATGCCAGTTGCTGGGAGGCTAAAGCATGATAGAGGGACAAGCACAAGTGTTTTACAATAGAAAAGATACATAGCTATCCTGCATTATATAAGAGTGGGTGTGAGTAGCTGGGAAGAAGATAAGATAGTAGTGATGAAGTGCATGAGCAGAGAGGTGAACATAAAAGAAAATACATAGACTGGGTCAGGAGGAGGAAGGAATTGGGGATTTGAATTACTTTTGCTGCAATCCTTATATGTATAACTCTGATTCGTAAATCTTGGGATCGAAATTATGCCTTCCAGGTAAATTGCAATAGTGAACACTTAGCATTTACAGTCTATTTTCCCTATACTGTTGTCTCAATGGACAATTAGGTGATGAAAATTGTAAGAAAATTTGAAGTTACTGGTTATCAGTTAACTGATTAAATCTTAATAAGAGCTACGAATTTCAGCTTGTTTGATTGCATCAATATCTGGATATAAGCTTGCACATTTTACGTAAGGAAATGAATGTTTCATCTACTTAGAGGTTGTAATTTAATCATGTGTGCTCCCTTAAAAGCTGGAATACTGTCCCAAGATTATCATTTCCGTTTGTAGAGTTGATCATTCAGTTATCTCTCATGCTTTGATTTTTTTTTTAATATACCCACTGAAACTGATTGTCATAGTCTGATGCAAAATATCCCAGTTTTTAGAATATTCATTTGTAATTAAGAGTAAGAAAGTTTAACATTTCAAACGAAAAGATATTCCAGTAGTGATTAAGTTAGTTAATTTATTAAATCCTTGCAAATTCTTGATTAAAAAAAAATAATAATAATTGAAATCGATTGTTTCATTAGAGTTATTGTCATGAACTGATGAAATATTATGATATGGGGATAAACCTATACCAAGGCAATTTCGAAAATCTCAGTATTTTGCATTCTGGATTTAAGTCCTTACAAGGCACAACTTTTTGTTTCCTCACTTCAAGGTCAATAAAGTGGATAACAAGTTATATCCTGGAGTCAGTCAACATTCCTACAATATGCATCCTTGATGTGAATGAAATTGTGATAGAATTATGATGTCTGAAAATCTGATTGCCATGGGATAAAGGGATAAATAACCACTCCAAACAGATTCTCTGATTTTATTGGGTTGTCCGGAAAGTTTGTGCCAACATATAGTGGCTTACCTTTTGACCTATTTTAGAACATGGTTGTCCATAAAATAGGATTTAACTAAACCTCCATTTAGAGCACAGTTTAAGCTATGTTTTCATGGAAGAAGGTTTATGTTCCTATACCTGTGTTAATTCAGTAACCCTTTAAAATGGAAGATTAGAAAGTTTATTTTTGGCACTTGATGCTTTGGGAACCAGACAAAAATTGCTGCAGCTCGCCTGGGATGTGTTACCTCACTCTTCATATTCACCAGATATTGCTCCTTCGGATTTCCACTTATTCAGGTCTCTGCAGAATAGTCTTAATGGTAGAAATTTCAATTCTTTGGATGACATAGATACCTTGATGAATTCTTTGCCATGAAACCACCTCACTTTTGGGAAGAGGGTATTTTCAAGTTAAAGGAAAGATGGAGACGCATTGTGCAACAAAATGGTTATATTTGGTTGATTAAAAATGTCATGGCAAGTATTTATTGACCTTTTCCTTCCCTTTAAAAATCGGCATGAACTTTCCAGACAACCCAATACATACAAATTCCATAAAAACCCTGCAAGTTTGCAATATTGTTTTAAGTAAAACCTTTAGCCTATTCAAACTATAATTATAAACCTTTTTTTGATCTATTCAACCAGTCACCATTTTTTTAAAATTCATGTCTGAAAGAAGGGGATATTGCCATGTTCTTTGCAGGCCTTCCAAGACTGTTGAGCTTGATACTGTCAATATTCTGTATAAATTGTTGCAGATCAACACCAACAAAAATAATATGAGTCAAGTGAAGGGATCAATTAAAAAGAGAATAGACTTGGCATAATGGTAAGCAGAGATCAGTGGAGTTTATGCACCAAGAGCAATGCGGTGGAAAGACAGGTGAATCAGGGCAACCAAGTGGTGGGAATATGAAACCAGTCAGCTCTGATGAATAGATACTATGGCAGTAGAAATTGAAAATGCAAAGAGGAAACAGCAAGCTTGTTAATGATTGAATACCAATTGGTCAAGTTAGCCTTCTCTGAATGTACTCCAGGATACCTGTGTGCATAATATCAGCTCTGTCCTACATGTGAGAGCATTATTTTGTTTGTGGACAATGCTTAAGTTTTGTAGAGAATCAGCAGTTACTAGCAGCAAAAATGCTTGATATCTGCTGAAAAATTTTGTCCCCAAAGAAGAAATCAATCTGAATGATTGACATCAGACGCCAAAAAAGATGTTTTAAATTTTAGGATTTAAAAATAAAAATAAGCAGTTAGGTGAAGGAGTTGAGTCTGATTAAATTTTAAGTCAGATAATATACACTTTACTCTCTTTTACTCTTTTACTTGTTTCAGTCATTTGACTGCGGCCATGCTGGAGCACCGCCTTTAGTCGAGCAAATCGACCCCGGGACTTATTCTTTGTAAGCCCAGTACTTATTCTATCGGTCTCTTTTGCCGAACCACTAAGTGACGGAGACGTAAACACACCAGCATCGGTTGTCAAGCAATGCTAGGGGGACAAACACAGACACACGAACACACACACATACATATATATATATATATATATATATATATACGACAGGCTTCTTTCAGTTTTTGTCTACCAAATCCACTCACAAGGCATTGGTCGGCCCGGGGCTATAGCAGAAGACACTTGCCCAAGATGCCACGCAGTGGGACTGAACCTGGAACCATGTGGTTGGTTAGCAAGCTACTTACCACACAGCCACTCCTGCGCCTGTTTATTAAAAAAGTGTTGTGAAATATTTTGAGTCACTTTCATGTACCTTATAGTACACATTGGTCAAAAATGAACAACCAGTAAATTGCAATATAATTAGATATACAGCTATTCTTTGAATACCAAAGATTCATCATCATCATCATCATCATCATCATCATTGTCGTCGTCGTCGTCGTCATCGTTGTCATCATCATCGTTTAATATCTGTCTTCCATGCTAGCATTGGTTTGATGGCTTGACAGGAGCTGGCCAAGCAAAAGACCTGCATTAGACTCCGTGTCTGCTTTTGGCACAATTTTTATGGCTGGATCCCTTCATAACACTAATCATCCCACAGAATGGATTGAGTACTTTTTACATGGCACCAGCACAGGTGAGGTCAGTTTTGGCATAGTTTTTAACAACTAGATGCCATTACCAAATAAGATACTTCTCCCTAACTGTTTCTTGTAAGAACACAAAAGATGAAATCAATTGGTGTGAACAAAATGTTTAAAATCTCAAAAGGTCTTTAAAATTTAGTAATGCTATTTCAACCAGTAGTCGATTGACTGGAAATTTAGACAAGAATTTTGACAAGAATTTTGACTGGAATTTTAGACAAGGCGCAGGCGTGGCTGTATGGTAAGTAGCTAGCTAACCAACCACATGGTTCCGGGTTCAGTCCCACTGCGTGGCATCTTGGGCAAGTGTCTTCTGCTATAGCCCCGGGCTGACCAATGCCTTGTGAGTGGATTTGGTAGACAGAAACTGAAAGAAGCCTGTCGTATATATATATATATATATATATATATACATGTATGTGTGTGTGTTTGTGTGTCTGTGTTTGTCCCCCAACATCGCTTGACAACCGATGCTGGTGTGTTTATGTCCCCGTCACTTAGCGGTTCGGCAAAAGAGACTGATAGAATAAGTACTGGGCTTACAAAGAATAAGTCCCGGGGTCGATTTGCTCGACTAAAGGCGGTGCTCCAGCATGGCCGCAGTCAAATGACTGAAACAAGTAAAAGAGTAAAAGAGAGAGTAAGAAAACTATCTATCTCAACATGTGTGTTTCATAATGTGATGTATAGGATGCAACACAGCCTGGCTCATAACACTGCGCATAATTTAAGTGGGACTCTATTAATGAGATATTAAATATATCAATGAAGATTTATCATGTTAGAATCAGTAAATGTTCAATACTTCATGAAGGTATAAAGTTAATATTTAATCTAATATAAACAATAAATTAAAATGTGTTTTTACTCTTGTATATGGTGTATCATATGTTTATCATATATCATGTATATAAATATGTGTGTATGTATATGTGTGTGTACATATATATATATACACACACGCAAACATATATATATATATGTGCATATATGTATATGTATATATATTTATGTGCATATATGTATATGTATATATATATTTATGAAGGTTACGGAGAGGGTCAATGAAGGTTACGGAGAGGGTCATAGCCCAACTAATTAGAGAGAGAGTTAGTTTAGATGAGATGCAGTTTGGGTTCGTGCCAGGGAAAAGTACCACTGATGCTATATTCCTGGTAAGGCAGCTGCAGGAGAAATACCTAGCCAAAGATAAGCCCCTGTACCTGGCTTTCGTTGACATGGAGAAAGCTTTTGATAGGGTCCCCCGATCCCTTGTCTGGTGGTCAATGAGGAAACTAGGGATAGATGAATGGCTGGTGAGGACTGTGCAAGCCATGTACAGAGATGCCGTAAGTAAGGTTAGGGTTGGCAACATGTACACAGAAGAATTCAAAGTAGAGGTTGGGGTCCACCAGGGTTCAGTACTCACCCCCTCCTATTTATCATAGTACTCCAGGCAATTACGGAGGAATTCAAGACAGCTGTCCCTGGGAGCTCCTCTACGCTGACGACCTTGCTCTTATTGCTGAGTCACTATCAAACTGGAGGAGAAGTTCCAGGTGTGGAAGGAGGGTTTAGAATCAAGGGGCCTTAGAGTCAACCTAGCTAAAACCAAAGTACTAATAAGTAGAAAGGTAGACAATCCACAAATATCTTCAGGAAGATGGCCCTGCTCGATCTGTAGAAAAGGTGTAGGTAGAAACTCTATAAGATGTACCCAGTGTAAGCTATGGACACATAAGAGGTGCAGCAATGTCAAAGGTAGGCTAACTGGGAAGATAGTTTTGTGTATGTGGCAGATGCTCGGGAGCATTAACCTCCGAAAATCTGCAGAAAACAACTTCCGTCACTTTCCAGGGGGAAAAAACAAGAAGTAGTTGATAGCTTCCGTTATCTAGGTGACCAAGTCAGTAGTGGGGGTGGGTGCGCGCTGAAAGTGTAACTGCTAGAATAAGAATAGCCTGGGCAAAGTTTAGGGAGCTCTTACCTCTGCTGGTGACTAAAGGCCTCTCGCTCAGAGTAAAAGGCAGACTATATGATGCGTGTGTACGAACAGCCATGCTACATGGCAGCGAAACATGGGCCGTGACTGCTGAGGACATGCGTAAGCTCGTGAGGAATGAAGCCAGTATGCTCCGATGGATGTGTAATGTCAGTGTACATACTCGACAGAGCGTTAGCACCTTGAGAGAAATGTTGTACCTAAGAAGCATCAGTTGTGGTGTGCAAGAGAGACGATTGCGCTGGTATGGTCATGTGGCGAGAATGGATGAAGATAGGTGTGTGAGAAAGTGCCAATCCCTGGCAGTTGAGGGAACCCGTGGAAGAGGTAGACCCAGGAAAACCTGGGACGAGGTGGTGAAGCACGACCTTCGAACTTTAGGCCTCACTGAGGAAATGACCGGAGACCGAGACCTTTGGAAATATTCTGTACATGAGAAGACCAGGCAGGACAAGTGAGCCCAGCCCACTTATGAATGCCTTTCCTCCCTTGGACACAAAGACCGGTTGAGGCAAGCGAAGTCGATATAGAACCTCATCCGACGACAGACACCCATGCCAACCCCCCATGCTTGCGAAGACATGTTGGGGCAAGCGAAATCGAAATCGAAACCGAATTGAACCAGCCAGGATCCTTGGCCTGGTGGTACGTAAAAAGCACTATCCGACTCGTGGCCGTGGCACGTAAAATACTCCAATGCGACCGTACGACAGGCACCATGCCAACCCCCTTTGCTTGTGAAGACATGTTGGGGCAAGTGAAATCGAAATCGAATTGAACCAGCCAGGATCCCTGGTCTGGTGGTACGTAAAAAGCACTATCCGACTCGTGGCCGTGGCACGTAAAATACTCCAATGCGACCGTACGACAGGCACCCATGCCAACCCCCTTTGCTTGTGAGGACATGTTGGGGCAAGTGAAATCGAAATCGAATTGAACCAGCCAGGATCCCTGGTCTGGTAGTACGTAAAAAGCACTATCCGACTCGTGGCCGATGCCAGCACCGCCTCGACTGGCTTCCGTGCCGGTGGCACATAAAATACACCAATCTGACCGTGGCCATTGCCAGCCCCGCCTGGCACCTGTGCAGGTGGCACGTAAAAAGCACCCACTACACTCACGGAGTGGTTGGCGTTAGGAAGGGCATCCAGCTGTAGAAACATTGCCAGATTAGACTGGAGCCTGGTGCAGCCTTCTGGCTTCCCAGAACCCCGGTCGAACCGTCCAACCCATGCTAGCATGGAGAACGGACGTTAAACGACGATGATGATGATGATGATTTATATGCATATATATATATGTATATATATATTTATATGCATATATATATATGTATATATATATATATATATATATATATATAGATAGATAGATAGATGATAGATAGATAGATATAGATATATATATATACATACACGCATGCATTTATATGTATCGTGTTATTTGTGTGTGTGTATATGTATCTATATATGCCTGTGTGTATGTGTATGTATTGTGTTAAAATATATTTTTCACTTATTTTTCTTATTTACTGATTTTTCAATTGATATGACTTCTCACTTCTTTTCGCACATAATCTCGTGTTTCTTTCTAAAATAACAGATTTTTTGAGTCACAAGATTGAAAGAAATTTTTCAGTGTCTATTGCAAAGGCTACAATTTACAAATTTTCTTATAGAAAACAATTAATATCAATAGAAAAAAATATATAAGAACTAAATATGCATTTTATTGTGTTGTGTCAAAAGATTTGCAATATTTTCAAAACTTATTTGCTTTATTCATCAAGTTACAACTAAAGCAGCCTAGCATTCAATTTAGAAGCCATTGTGTGGCATCGTCTGAAAAAACCTTTCTGCTATTTTTTTATCCTTCACTGATAACAATCCTTGTTCTTCGAGGCCAAGAACTCCTTCATTAAATCTTTCACTTCCTCTTGGTTGATCAAGCATCTCAAGTGTGGGAAGTCAGCCATGGATTGGAACAAGTATTATAATCCGAAGAAGATTGTTTTCTACACTCCTAAAGTGCGTAAGCAGTGGTCAAGCAATTGACAGCTTCTGAAACCTGTTTCCAAGCATGGGCGTTTCAAACACAGCATGATACTCTTTGTCTGGTAGAATTATAAAAGGATAATTGACTATGAGTTTTGTTTCTTACTGTTGAACCATCGATACTAACCTGTACTCTTAACAGCCTGGAGTGTATATAGGCTATTGTGCGACAAAAATTCTCAGTATTCGTTAAAAGAGAGCTTTTCTGCAGCATGACAGACAGCATAAGACTTCATACTGCTCGAACAACCCAGAATAAACTTCAGGAGCTTGAAGGAATTGAACTGATGGTACACCTACCATATAGTTCAGACCTAGCTTCTTTGGATCATTACTTGTTCTCATCCATAGCTCACTCCTATACACATTAAAGTAACACATTCAAGGCACTCATGCTGGTGACATGTAAAAAGGCACCCAGTACACTCTGTAGAGTAGGTGGCCTTAGGAAGGGCATCCAGCTGTAGAAACCAATCCCAAACAGATGGGAGTCTGATGCAGCCATCTGGCTTGCCAGTTCTTATCAAACCATCTAACCCATGGAAAACAGATGCTCAATGATGATGATTGCTGACAAATTTTTCTTTTTTATCCCATTTCTGCTGTTCTATCAGCATTTCTTTGTTTGAGAATAACTCATTTCTTTATCTGTATCTTACAAGACATCTCAATGCTTCTAAAAACAAACATTAGTTTGTTTACATTAATATCTGTGTGTGTGTGTGTGTGTGTGCAGGTATGTGTGTGTTTATGTATGTATGCATGTATATATGTATTAGCTCAGTCGGTAGAGCATTAGACTTAGGCGGCGAGCTGGCAGACACGTTAGCGCGCCGGGCGAAATGCTTAGCGGTATTTTGTCTGTTGTTACGTTCTGAGTTCAAATTCCGCCGAGGTCAACTTTGCCTTTCATCCTTTCGGGGTCGATAAATAAAGTACCAGTTTCGCACTGGGGATGATATAATCGACTCAATCCCTTCGTCTGTCCTTGTTTGTCCCCTCTATGTTTAGCCCCTTCTGGGCAGCAAAGAAATATATATGCAGAATGCCACCAATATTAGGGCCAGTGGGCTAGCATATACCATCCACCACAGTACTTGGCTATTAATTTATTTACCAAGGTTGGAAGGATGAAAGCAACATTGATATCAATGGAATTCGAAGTAAGAATGGTAAACAATGGAATAAATGACATAAAGCCTTTTTTGTTCAATACCCTGATGATTCTGCTTGCTAGCTGCCTGGCAAATTTTTATCACACCAGAACTTTGGATTCATCCCATGAACAAGAGTAGATGGCAATGTGAATAAACAAGGGAAATGAAGGCTCTAGATTATTTACATTGCTACCCAAGTAATGCAATAAAGTTATTGGCATATTTAGTGTATATAGAGTGTCAAGTGTATGAATATGGTGTAAGAAATTTAGAGAACTATCAGGACATTTGACAACAAAAGATTCTTCATTTTTGCTCTCTGTCACTTTCTCTCCATGCTTCTCATACACAAATAGTATATGAAGTAATGTAAAAGGAATGATAACTTTCTTCAGTAATGGATGGAAGCGCAGGAGTGGTTGTGTGGTAAGTAGCTTGCTAACCAACAACATGGTTCCGGGTTCAGTCCCACTACGTGGTATCTTGGGCAAGTGTCTTCTGCTATAGCCTTGGGCCGACCAGTGCCTTGTGAGTGGATTTGGTAGACAGAAACTGAAGGAAGCCTGTCATATATATGTGTATATACATATATATATATATATATGTATGTGTTTGTGTGTTTGTGTGTCTGTGTTTGTACCCCTAGCATTGCTTGACAACCGATGCTGGTGTGCTTACGTCCCCGTCGCTTAGCGGTTCGGCAAAAAGAGACCGATAGAATAAGTACTGGGCTTACAAAGAATAAGTCCCGGGATCGATTTGCTCGACTAAAGGCGGTGCTCCAGCATGGCCACAGTCAAATGACTGAAACAAGTAAAAGAGCAAAGAGTAAAGAGAGTCTGCTGCAACAAAAGAAAAGTCAGACATGAACAGAGCTGCTTTGATGATATAAATATTAAGAAGAAAAATTAGTTGCTGGTCAAGAACATTGCATATGTACAGGAAAGAATGATATAATGCCATGAGCATGATATAAGAATGGGCAATAAACTTGGTTGTCATTGTTTATCTCCAGATCTACCCAGATCAAGCAAATCTATGATCAAATGCTTCTCAGCTATAACCATAATTTCTTTTTAAAGATATAGGCGTAGGAGTGGCAGTGTGGTAAGTAGCTGGCTTACGAACCACATGGTTCCGGGTTCAGTCCCACTGCATGGCACCTTGGGCAAGTGTCTTCTACTACAGCCTCGGGCCAACCAAAGCTTTGTAAGCGGATTTGGTAGATGGAAACTGAAAGAAGCCCGTCATATATATGTATATATATATATAAATATATATATATATATATATTTCCGTCGTAACTGCTATCCTGTCCTTTCTCGCCGCCTTGCAAGGCTTCTGGTTGACAAAATTTCCCTCTCTGTCTTCCACGATAATCCAGCGTTTACAATATTTTTTCGTCTGGCGTTAACAGCCCTTCTTATCTTGTTCTCCTTGTCTTGTCTCTCACTGTTATATATTTATTTTTCCACTGTTTATATATATATTTTTTACTGTTATATGTTTGTATGTCGTTACCGTCTTGCTTTTTTTTACCCCTCTGCGAAAAGATCTCAGAATTTTAATTGATTTGCTTTTCGCGGGAAGGAATTTTTCTTCGAAGTATACGTCTCGCTTTTATCCTTCGAAACGTTTAGTAGATGAAATCTTAGCGACTGAAGAAGGGGATTTTTCGTTGTGCTTATTGTCCTGTATCTCTCCCTTTTTTTTTGCTTGTCTTGTTCCTTGTTTGTATCTATGTGTTTCGTCTCTCTATGTGTTCGACTTCTTTTTGTGTCCTGTACACATATATGCGTGTATATGTACATGTAGAGGTAGGTACGTACATATATGTTTATATATATGCATATATTCTATTTTATTAACATATTATACGATTAAACGCACGCACCCTACTAAGTAAGATTGTTCTGTTTATCAAGTTAGCCTTGATATTAACTCTCACGCGACTCTGCATCTTTCTTTCTTTCTCTCCCTTCCCTTTTTCGTCTTTTTTTCCTCACTTAACTTGTCTCTTCCTCTCTCTCTCATTCTTCATTCTCTCTCTCCCTTTCACCATTCTTCATGGTCTCCTCGCACATTCCCCTTCTTCTCTCTCTTCCTCTTGCTCCTCCTCCCCCTTTCCCGTCATCCATCTGCGACGATACTTCCGTCGTAACTGCTATCCTGTCCTTTCTCGCCGCCTTGCAAGGCTTCTGGTTGACAAAATTTCCCTCTCTGTCTTCCACGATAATCCAGCGTTTACAATACTTTTTTCGTCTGGCGTTAACAGCCCTTCTTATCTTGTTCTCCTTGTCTTGTCTCTCACTGTTATATATTTATTTTTCCACTGTTTATATATATATTTTTTACTGTTTATATGTTTGTACTGTCGTTACCGTCTTGCTTTTTTTCCCCTCGCGAAAAGATCTCAGAATTTTAATTGATTTGCTTTTCGCGGGAAGGAATTTTTCTTCGAAGTATACGTCTCGCTTTTATCCTTCGAAACGTTTAGTAGATGAATGAAATCTTAGCGACTGAAGAAGGGGATTTTTCGTTGTGCTTATTGTCCTGTATCTCTCCCTTTTTTTTTGCTTGTCTTGTTCCTTGGTTTGTATCTATGTTTTCGTCTCTCTATGTGTTCGACGTCTTTTTGGTGTCCTGTACACATATATGCGGTATATGTACATGTAGAGGTAGGTACGTACATATATGTTTATATATATGCATATATTCTATTTATTAACATATTATACGATTAAACGCACGCACCCTACTAAGTAAGATTGTTCTGTTTATCAAGTTAGCCTTGATATTAACTCTCACGCGACTCTGCATCTTTCTTTCTCTCTCCCATTCCCTTTTTCGTTTTTTTTCCCTCACTTAACTTGTCCTTCCTCTCTCTCTCATTCTTCATTCTCTCTCTCCCTTTCACCATTCTTCATGGTCTCCTCGCACCATTCCCCTTCTTCTCCTCTCTCCTCTTGCTCCTCCTCCCCCTTTCCCGTCATCCATCTGCGACGATACTTCCGTCGTAACTGCTATCCTGTCCTTTCTCCGCCCGCCTTGCAAGGCTTCTGGTTGACAAAATTTCCCTCTCTGTCTTCCACGATAATCCAGCGTTTACAATACTTTTTTCGTCTGGCGTTAACAGCCCTTCTTATCTTGTTCTCCTTGTCTTGTCTCTCACTGTTATATATTTATTTTTCCACTGTTTATATATATATTTTTTACTGTATATGTTTGTACTGTCGTTACCGTCTGCTTTTTTTTACCCCTCTGCGAAAAGATCTCAGAATTTTAATTGATTTGCCTTTTCGGGAAGGAATTTTTTCTTGAAGTATACGTCTCGCTTTTATCCTTCGAAACGTTTAGTAGATGAAATCTTAGCGACTGAAGAAGGGGATTTTCGTGTGCTTATGTCCTGTATACTCTCCTTTTTTTTTGCTTGTCTTGTTCCTTGGTTTGTGTCTATGTGTTTCGTCTCTCTATGTGTTCGACGTCTTTTTGGTGTCCTGTACACATATATCGGTGTATATGTACATGTAGAGGTAGGTACGTACATATATGTTTATATATATGCATATATTCTATTTTATTAACATATATATATATATATATATATATGCCTGTGTGTACGTTTGTGTGTCTGTGTTTGTCCTCCCAACATCGCTTGACAACAAATGCTGGTGTATTTACATCTCCGTAACTTAGTGGTTCGGCAAAAGAGACCGATAGAATAAGTACTAGGCTACCTAAGATTAAGTGCTGGGGTCAATTTGCTCGACTAAAGGCAGTGCTCCAGCATTGCTACAGTCAAATGACTGAAACAAGTAAAATAGTATATCTAGTACTATATTATCTAATGATTTCATTGCATTTTGCTAACAGGACAAGATACTGTGATAGCCTGGGCTTCAGAAGCTCACAGCTCTTCAATATCCTCCCAAAGAACCTGAGGGACCTGCATGGTGTAGATGCGGATGTCTTTAAAGTAGGACTGGATCTCTTCCTGTCAGGTGTCCCGGATGAACCAACTTCACGGCAGGAGGTGCAGATGAGGGCAGCTGCATCGAACTCTCTCATGCACCAAATGGCAGTTGCTAAAAAGCATTCTTGAGGTAAAATCATGTAGCAAACCAAATGGCGGTGCCCCAGCATGGCCACAGCTCATGAGCTGAAACAGGAAAAATCAAAATCAATCAAAATCAGAGTGGAGTGTGCTTTGATAGAGAGTTGGCTGTTATCTGTACGTTCAGCGATCACGAGAAACTCACTCGGTAGGTACATGATTTTGAAGCTGTGTTGTCAATTAGTATTGAAATCATTCTATCCAAGCTGGGGACTAAGAATGCAAAATTTGTTTCAGTTTCAGAATGTTGACACTTCCATATAGCATCATTTAGAATGTACAATATATGCACATATGTGCATAGGGTTTTACATATATACATTCAAACATACATACACACTCACTCATACACACACACATGTATGTGTGTGTGTATTACTCTTTACTCTCTTTTACTTGTTTCAGTCATTTGACTGTGGCCATGCTGGAGCACCGCCTTTAGTCGAGAAAATCGACCCCGGGACTTATTCTTTTTAAGGCCAGTACTTATTCTATCGGTCTCTTTTGCCGAACCGCTAAGTGACGGGGACATAAACACCCCAGCATCGGTTGTCAAGCAATGCTAGAGAGACAAACACAGACACACAAACACATACACACCCATACATATATATATATATATATATATATATATATACATATATACGACAGGCTTCTTTCAGATTCCGTCTACCAAATCCACTCACAATGCTTTGGTCGGCCCGAGGTTATAGCAGATGACACTTACCCAAGATGCTACGCAGTGGGACTGAACCCGGAACCATGTGGTTGGTTAGCAAGCTACTTACCACACAGCCACTCCTGCGCCTACATATTCTTTTATTTGTTTGTCATTTGACTGCGGCCATACTGGAGCACCGCCTTTAGTCGAACAAATCTACCCCAGGACTTATCCTATTGCTCTCTCTTGCCAAACCACAAAGTTACGGGGATGTAAACACACCAACAACAATTGTCAAACAATGGTGGGGAGACAAAAGCAGACACATGAACACACACACAGACACACACACATACGATGGGCTTCTTTTAGTTTCCGTCTATCAAATCCACTCACAAGGCTTTGGTCAGCCCAAGGCTATAGTAGAAGACATTTGCCCAAGGTACCATGCAGTAGGACTGAACCCAGAACTATGTGGTTGGTAAGCAAGCCATTCCTGTATCTATATATATATATTCAATTTTTGGGGATTAATCGATATGCGGGTATTCTATTTCAGATAATACAGAAACATAACCTAATGAGTATATCTGAAGGTAAACTCAAGGTATCAGTTTGCACATCATGAAATAATACTTAAAGGATATAACCAAAATTACCAGCTGGATGATGATAATAATAATAATAATAATAATAATAATAAGAAGAAGAAGAAGAAGAAGAAGAAGAAGATGAAGAAGACGACGAACAACAACAACAACAACAACAACAATAATAACAATAATAATAATAATAATAATAATGATGATAATGATTACTTTTACTTGCCACCAGAGTAAAGAATAAGGGGGAAAATACAAAACTGACAGAAAGTCAGGGTTTCACTACAGTCTCTAGCAGCTTTACATAGCCATGGGAATTGAGCCTAAGGCCCTGTTCAAGCCTGTGGAATGGCCTGACGTCAGCTTCACAGGAGACACATCCAAAGATAATCATAATCTGTCTTCATAGTTTCCATCGAGCTATAGTTTCCTATTACAGCCTTTACAATGCTCACAGAGCATTGAGCAGCTGTCATAATATTTGGCTCTCTGATACCCAGCACGAAATATCTTACAGAGGTAACTCTTTTCCAATATTCAGATATCTTCTAGTCCTTCATATAAGCTAACGTCTTCTCAACTACAATTTTATTTTATATTCTCTAACACCATTGACTGTTTACCAATACATAAAGTTGTTTTTGAAAAAAAGATTCATAAGATCATAAAATTTAGTCCAAACACCTTGTATATATATAATATATATATATATATATATATATACATATATACGACAGGCTTCTTTCAGATTCCGTCTACCAAATCCACTCACAATGCTTTGGTCGGCCCGAGGTTATAGCAGATGACACTTACCCAAGATGCTACGCAGTGGGACTGAACCCGGAACCATGTGGTTGGTTAGCAAGCTACTTACCACACAGCCACTCCTGCGCCTACATATTCTTTTATTTGTTTGTCATTTGACTGCGGCCATACTGGAGCACCGCCTTTAGTCGAACAAATCTACCCCAGGACTTATCCTATTGCTCTCTCTTGCCAAACCACAAAGTTACGGGGATGTAAACACACCAACAACAATTGTCAAACAATGGTGGGGAGACAAAAGCAGACACATGAACACACACACAGACACACACACATACGATGGGCTTCTTTTAGTTTCCGTCTATCAAATCCACTCACAGGCTTTGGTCAGCCCAAGGCTATAGTAGAAGACATTTGCCCAAGGTACCATGCAGTAGGACTGAACCCAGAACTATGTGGTTGGTAAGCAAGCCATTCCTGTATCTATATATATATATTCAATTTTTGGGGATTAATCGATATGGGGTATTCTATTTCAGATAATACAGAAACATAACCTAATGAGTATATCTGAAGGTAAACTCAAGGTATCAGTTGCACATCATGAAATAATACTTAAAGGATATAACCAAAATTACCAGCTGGATGATGATAATAATAATAATAATAATATATAATAATAATAATAATAAGAAGAAGAGAAGAAGAAGAAGAAGAAGAAGAAGAAGATGAGAAGACGGCGAACAACAAAAACAACAACAACAACAATAATAACAATAATAATAATAATAATAATAATGATGATAATGATTACTTTTACTTGCCACCAGAGTAAAGAATAAGGGGGAAAATACAAAACTGACAGAAAGTCAGGGTTTCACTACAGTCTCTAGCAGCTTTACATAGCCATGGGAATTGAGCCTAAGGCCCTGTTCAAGCCTGTGGAATGGCCTGACGTCAGCTTCACAGGAGACACATCCAAAGATAATCATAATCTGTCTTCATAGTTTCCATCGAGCTATAGTTTCCTATTACAGCCTTTACAATGCTCACAGAGCATTGAGCAGCTGTCATAATATTTGGCTCTCTGATACCCAGCACGAAATATCTTACAGAGGTAACTCTTTTCCAATATTCAGATATCTTCTAGTCCTTCATATAAGCTAACGTCTTCTCAACTACAATTTTTATCTTTTATATTCTCTAACACCATTGACTGTTTACCAATACATAAAGTTGTTTTTGAAAAAAAGATTCATAAGATCATAAAATTTAGTCCAAACACCTTGTATATATATATATATATATATACATATTCTTATATTCACATCCTCATTGTTTAACGTCCATTTCCCATGCTAGCATGGGTTGGACGGTTCGACTGGGGTCTGAGAAGCCAGGAGGCTGCACCAGACTTCTGTCTGATCTGGCAGAGTTTCTACAGCTGGATGCCCTTCCTAATGCCAACCACTCCGTGAGTGTAGTGGGTGTTTTTTACTTGCCACTGGCACAGGTGCCAAGTGAGGCTGGCAGCAGCCACGATCGGTTGGTGCATTTTATGTGCCACCTGCAAGGAAGCTAGTCAAAGTGGTGCTAGTGTCGGCCACGTTGGATGGTGCATTTTATGTGCCACCGGCACAGGTATCGCAACTACAATTTCCATTTGATTTTTTGATGTTGATGTACTTGACTCAATAGGTCTCCTCAAGCACAGCGGGTCACCCTACGATCCAAGGTAAGGATAACAGGCCGTCCTGTGATCCAAGGTACTTTGGATGGTCTGGGGCTTATATAAATAAATACGTATAGACATGCTTAAATATTTGTATCCATATACAGGCGCAGGAGTGGCTGTGTGGTAAGTAGCTTGCTAACCAACCACATGGTTCTGGGTTCAGTCCCACTGTGCAGCATCTTGGGCAAGTGTCTTCAACTATAGACCCAGGCCGACCAATGCCTTGTGAGTGGATTTGGTAGACGGAAACTGAAAGAAGCCTGTCATATATATGTATATATGTATGTGTGTGTGTTTGTGTGTCTGTGTTTGTCCCCCTAGCATTGCTTGACAACCGATGCTAGTGTGTTTATGTCCCCGTCACTTAGCGGTTCGGCAAAAGAGACCGATAGACTAAGTACTGGGCTTACAAAGAATAAGTCCCGGGGTCGAGTTGCTCGACTAAAGGCGGTGCTCCAGCATGGCCGCAGTCAAATGACTGAAACAAGTAAAAGAGTAAAAGAGTATATGTATCCATATATATACGATCATGATGGACTCTCTTGTCGAACAAAATGTGTGTTCAGCTTTTTGCTAAACGACTTGCCCAAATGATTTGTTTATAGTGATCGAATATTTTTGCTGTATGCTTATATATCTGTATGCATTTATGTGTTGCTTTGTGATAAGAAGCTTGCTTCCCACCCACATGGTTCCAGGATCAGTTGCACTGCATAGCATCTTGGGCAAGTGTCTTTTATTATATTCTCAGGCTGACCAATGCCTTATGGTTGGATTTGGAAGGTGGAAACTGAAAGACGCTTGTTGCATATATATATGTATATATTTATGTGTGTGTGTCTTTGTGTCTATGTCTGTCACCCCACCCCACCCCCAGTTCTTGACAACTGATATTGGTGCGTTTATGTCCCTGTAACTGAACAGTTCAGCAAAAAGAGATTGATATAAGTACTAGGCTTACAAAAATAAGTCCTGGGGTTGATTTTTTCAATTAAAACACCCTTTAAGTCAGTGCTCCAGTGTGGCTGCAGTCAAATGACTAGAACAAGTAAAAGAATAAAAGAATATATATATATATATATATGTATATATATATATATATATATATATATAACTTTCATAGATCACTAAAAAAACTTCACTGTAAACTTGAAATTGGAATTTTTTCTAAATCTAATCTAGCTTTAAAATTAATAAGGCTTTCCCCCAGTTATAAAATACTATGCCTACTCATAATAATAAGTGATAGGTTTTTTCCCTACTCTCTGTAAAGGGGATTAATGACCATTTGACATTGACCTAGTTTCTCTCACCAAATAGTAGTAATTGGCATTTTGTTAGTGGCAACTAGTGTTTTCAATTTGAATTCCTTTTATGGTATTCTGAAACCCCCATTCCTACAACTAAAAAATCTTTATTACTTCTAACCTTATAGCAGTTAGATACAGCCGTAGCTTGGTCAGTCAGTGGTTGGACTTCACTAGCTCATATGTTCTTAAAATTTAAATCTACATCTTTGTCTGTATATCTACCTTCTCTATAATGTTGCCACTTGATTTCAAAACTTTTGTATTAATGGAAAACCTCTATAATTGGCTGATGAGCACTCAGCGTCTTAAATCTGTTGTAATACTTACAACTTTTAATAAAATGATGTAGTGTGAAACAATTGTACCAAATTACCGGAGTCATTCTTGTTGCTTATTTTGGATATATATATATATTATATATATATATATATATATATATACATGAACCAAATTCGATGACTGGCACCGGTGCCAGTGGAGTGCTAACAGCTCTATCTGAATGGGATCACTGCCAGAGAAGCTGTCTGGCTTCTGTACCGGTGGCACCTAAAAAGCATCATTTGAGTGTGATTTTTACCTGCATTGCCTTACTGGCACTTGTGCCGGTGGCACGTGAACAAAACATTCGAGCGAAGTCGTTACCAGTGTTGCTGGACTTATTCCTGTGCAGGTGGCACATAAAAAGCGCCATTTGAGCATGGCCGTTGCCAGTAGCCCCAGACTGGCCCTCATGCCAGTGGCACGTAAAAGCATCCACTACACTCTCGGAGTGGTTGGCATTAAGAAGGGCAACCAGCTGTAGAAACTCTGCCAGATCTAATTGGGGCCTGGTACAGCCATCTGGTTTGCCAGACCTCAGCCAAATCGTCCAACCCATGCTAGCATGGAAAGTGGACATTAAACGATGATGATACATACATATATATATATATATATATATATATATATATATATATATATACATAGATATATATCATCATCATCGTTTAACGTCTGCTTTCCATGCTAGCATGGGTTGGACGGTTCAACTGGGGTCTGGGAAGCCCGAAGGCTGCACCAGGCCAGTCAGATCTGGCGGTGTTTCTACAGCTGGACACCGCCAGATCTATATATATATATATATATATATATATATATATATATATATGTATGTATGTATGGATATATATATATATATGTATGTATGTATGGATATATATATATATATGCTCACACACACACACAAAGTGGAATAAGCAGCTACTTATAGTATCACGCAATCTGTTTCCAAATCAATGGATGCATATTTCACGTGCAAAAAGAATCACCAGAAGCGCTGAATGCTCACTGCACAAACACACACACACACACACACACACACATTTTTGCACATGCATAGAGAATACAGAGAAACATGTATGGACACACATATATATATATATATATACCTTTACTCGCCCTCTCCCTCTTATTCATACTGTACCTTTTGTTTTTAATATACTTTCCTATAATTGGAAATAGTCAGTCGTAAAATTCCCGCTAATAATGAAGTTATCTCATATAAAACTTCTGGAAATAGTTTTGATGACATAAATCTGCCACTTCAACCAAATTTATGACACTGTAGATAAATAAAATTATTTCAAGATATTGAAATTAAAACAACAATCACAACAGCAAAAACAACAGACAGTTTGTTTGAATGAAATTCTCAGCTTTTGCTATTGATTGAAAGTTTAAATTCAAAATGTCAAGTGAATGCTGAGCTGAGGTTCATTTAATTACAACTTTGTTTCATCAACTTTCTAATATAAAACTTAATTCAGTGTATAAACATTTGTTGTCTTAGTTGAAGTGATTGCAGATTGTGCCTCTATGAAGATATATATATATATATATATGTGTGTGTGTGTGAGTATACACATTCACATACATGTACATGCATACATTTATATGTATGTATATACATATATTTAAGCATATATATGCTTAGATTTATGAATGTATATAAATGTATATATACATATATATATATATATACTTTTATTCTTTTATTCTTTTACTGGTTTCAGTCACTGGACTGCAGCCTTGCTGAAGCACTACTTTTGGTCGAGCAAATTGACCCCAAGATTTATTCTTTGTAAGCCTAGTACTTATTGTGTCAGTCTCTTTTGCCGAACTGTGTGTATGTATGCTTTTTTTTTTGGGGGGGGGGGATAAACTGGAAAATGACCATTAGTAATATGGAGGTGCTTGAGAGGAGTGGCAGTAGAAGTATAGAGTCAATGATTCTGCAAAGACGTTTGAAGTGGGGAGGGGACATGTGGTAAGGATGAGTGATGAACAACTGCTCAAGAAGCTACTGTATGGTGAGCTGGAAGATTGCAGGAGACCTGTGCATAAGACTAAACTAAGGTTTAAGGATTGCCTTAAAAATGCTCTAATACAGACAGGAATTGCAGCTGATTATTGGGAGAGGGAGGCACAAGACCACGATGGATGGAGGAAGGAGGAAGATAGTGCATGATGGTTGTTCAAAGTTTGAGAGGGTGAGATTGAAGTATGAGAGAATTAGGAGGGGGTCTTAGAAGGAGGGAACTTGTAGGAAGTGAGAATGTTGTTTTTTGTGTGGTTTATGGGAGTAGGTGTTTGAGTCGTGCAGGCCTGGTGAACCATCAAAAATCTCACAGGAATTGACCAATGATAAACAGTGATGTGGCTAAAACAATGTACGTGATAACACTTCCAAACAGTTAAGATCAAAAGCCATGAGAGCCACTGTCTGGTACTACATGAGGGCATATATTATTATCATCATCATCATTATTATTATTATTTTATTATTATTATATTATTATTATCATTATCATTATTATTATTATTATTATTATTATTATTATTATTATTATTATTATTATTATAAAGGGAGCAAGCTGGCAGAACCATTAGCATGCCGGGCAAACTGCTTAGCAGCATTTTGTCTGTTCTTATGTTCTGAGTTCAAATTCTGCTGAGGTCAACTTCGCCTTTCATCCTTTTGTTGGGGGCGATAAAATAAGTACCAGTTGACCACTGAGGTTGATGTTATCAACTTATCCAACTTTCCCTGAAATTGCTGGCTTTGTGCTAAAATTTGAAACCAATATCATTACAATTATAACTATGAATACCAATCACCACTATTATTATTACTATTATTATCATCATCATCATCGTCATTATCATTATTATTATTATTATTATTATTTTTTTCCTTCTTTCTTCAAATTTTCTTCCGTTTCTCGCCGAGTGTTTTCCATACACCTAGGGCAGAGAAGGGCATTGCATGCATTCCCAGATTACACGTGCAAATTCACAGATAAAATATGTATTTAAAAATTAATAAATAAAAATATTCATAGATGGATGTTATTTTCACAACGATAGTGCTCTTCTTAATACATGAGCCGTTCCAGTTAATACGATTTTTTGCATATATTTATTATTATTATTATAATTATTATTATTATTATTCAGTAGTTTTATTTTTATAGCGTGCTTTCACTTCACTACCGAGCGCAGCTCTGTGTGCCTTGGGTATGTGCTGTGATTTGTTGTGATGCTCTGATGGTTATTGTATGGAAAGTGTTCTGAGTAGGATGTGTGCAGTGCCTAGTAGTGCAATTTTCTGTATGATATATGTGTTTGTAAGTCCTGGTGTTTTTGTTATGTATTTGTCTGAATATTTTTTTATCATGCCTAATGCACCTACTATGATAGGAATTGTTTCTGTTTTCAGATTCCACATTCTAGTTACCTCTATTTCCAGGTCTTTGTATTTTGAGAGTTTCTCCATTTCTTTTAGAGACACGTTGTCATCTACTGGTATTGATACATCAATTAGAAAGCATTTTTTTTCTTCATGATCTCTGACAACTATATCTGGTCTGTTGGCCTTAATTTCTCTATCTGTGTGTATCGGCATATCCCAGAGTATGGTTGCTTTCTCGTTTTCTGTGACTATTATTATTATTATTATTATTATTATTATATTATTATTATTATTATTATTATTATTATTAAGCTAGTAATTTAATTTGTAGGAATGTTATCTTGGGGAATGGTGACAGCATAACTCCACAAACTTTTCTGCTGGTCAACACTGCAAGTCTCAATTCCAATCTCTTTCCGTCTTTTAAGAAGTATTTTGGGTGTTGTACCAAGTGCACCATTACCATAGAAAAAATTGCTGTTTTAGTCATGCACAGTCTCTTCAGCTCCCTGACTTGTTCTTGATATTTCTCAGTTTTATCCATTTATTTTGAACCAGCTCTGTTATTATAGGGAATTGCAGAGTCCATCACCCTATATTGTTTGTTTATTTTGTCCTCCTTAATCAAATCTCAACTTGCTTCAATAATATGGACAGGCCTTTGTCCTCTATAATCATATCTCATCTTATGCTTGTTTTGTACAGATTTACACATGAGATAGTGTAAGGAAGATTGAGAGAGAGAGAGAGAGAGAGAGAGAGATAGAGAGAAAATGAAAGAGAAAGAGAGAGATAAACTTTCATAGATAGTTAGATAGTTATATATTCATTATTAACACTTGCATCTCCTTTCCTGGAAATTCTACATTTATTCTCTGACAGAGTTTTGTCAATCTTTGCCTTTATCAGAATCATCCTAATGGCTTGTTCATGAGTGGCTATAATTAACACCTGCTCTTTCAGGTTCCTGTCTGTCAGCCATAGCTCGTGTTTTTACTTCTGACACCTATAGCTGGTTGCATGAATTGGCCATGTAATTTCCATTGCTTTCCATCTAATTGTTCTGTAGTTCTTTCTTCCGTTCTCAAAGTCTCTTTCTGTTTCAGTAACACTTTTGGCATCCCTAGCACCAATAATATTCTTCATTCTATACAGCATTATTTTACAACCACAATACTCTCTCTTTTACTCTTTTACTTGTTTCAGTCATTTGACTGCGGCCATGCTGGAGCACCGCCTTTAGTTGAGCAAATCGACCCAGGGACTTATTCTTTGTAAGCCCAGTACTTATTCTATCGGTCTCTTTTGCCGAACCGCTAAGTGATGGGGACGTAAACACACCAGCATCGGTTGTCAAGCAATGCTAGGGGGACAAACACAGACACACAAACACACACACACACATACATATATATATACATATATACGACAGGCTTCCTTCAGTTTCTGTCTACCAAATCCACTCACAAGGTATTGGTCGGCCCGGGGCTATAGCAGAAGACACTTGCCCAAGATGCCACGCAGTGGGACTGAACCCAGAACCATGTGGTTGGTTAGCAAGCTACTTACCACACAGCCACTCCTGCGCCTATATTTCAGTACTTACATTTAGTAATTCTCTGCTTCCTTTTCTTAGTAGGTGGAAGCACATGGCCTAGTGGTTAGTGCAGCAGACTTGCATTCGAGGGATTGTGGGTTCGAATCTCAGACCGGGCGATGTGTGTGTGTGTTTATGAGCAAAACATCTAAGCTCTACACGGCTCTGGCAGAAGGTAATGACGAACTTCTTCTGACATCTTTGCCACAACTTTCTCTCACTCTTTCCTCCTGCATCTTGCAGCTCACCTGCGACGGACTGGCATCCTATCCAGGTGTAGAACCTGTAAACCAAAGAAACTGGGAAACTGGCCCTTATGAGCCAGGCGTGGCTCGAGAAGGAACAAACATATTTTCTTAGCAAGTAGTCTCTCACAGTATTACTTTTAAGGTGGTGTACATTGTGTATTGTGTCCAGCTTCTAGTTCTAACCAAATTCTTTAGTTTCACCTTTGTCCATTTTAGAAATGGAGCAGAGTAGTGGCATAGCCCATGTATTTATTGCTTTAATGTATCCCCTCCATTCAGTTTTGCTTCAAGCACCTTACTAATTCACCTCTTGTACTCTTTAGTAATTTCCTCCCTCATTTCTCCTTCTATTATCCTATCATCTTGCGTTACCTTAGGTTTTTGCATCAGTCATTATTCCACAGCGACTTATTGATGATGTCGTAATTTTATGCCGTCAGTGTTTATCTTCTGCCTCTCTCCACATTTAGCATTGCACACTTCTTTATGGCTAATTGCATTCCAATATCCTTGCTGAATACTTTTACTGTGTGGATCAGAAAATCCAGGTCTTTCTCATTTTTAAATTATTGTGTGAGGTCATCCATATGAAGCAGGTAAGTACAAATATTATTAATGCAGCTATTTTCTAATCATAGCTATTCTTATTATTGCAATCGTCACTTTTATGTTTATGTGTAATATTACCTGAGTATTGTACCTGTTTGCTTAATATGCTTTGTTATACCTACTATTAACCAATCATTTGAAGTAGCGCTTTGATGACAAGACATAAATATATCATGTTAATTCTCTATACCATATATACATATAAATACACTCCTTATATATGCAGCTGTTTGTCCTTAATTCTTTGCATGTGTATATATATATATATATAAAATGTCTGAATTTTCACGCACAAACTTTGATGTGTGGTGTGCAGATATTGAATATTGAGAAGAAAGGTAGTTTTATTTATTCATTATTACTAGCAGTATCGCCTGGCGTTGCTCGGGTTTGTAAGGGAAATAACTATATAAGCATTTTTAGAGAGTTACTTCCCTTATATAATAGCAAAAAAAATGCATTAAAAATGGGAAAAAATTATGGTAAATTTTTTTTAAAATCGCAGACTCATCGTAGATGCGCGCTAGTACTCAGAAGGGCTCGATATGAATCCCGACTATAAGATACCCACTTTTGGTTACACTGCACCGCAAAATGTGGGAGTAGTTAGGAATCTAAATCGTAGGAGACAGACACACAACTTCACTTTTATATATAAAGATTAGCGCTTTCGTTTGTTTCTTGAGCTTGTCAAATGGAATTTTGTGAATGTACAAACAGCTTGTTCATTTATATAAAACAGATGTTTGTTGGGGATTTTGTTTAGAAAAGGAGAACATTGTTTTTGTTTTCTTTGGGTGAGGTTCCATGACAATGGAGACAGATAGATAGAAAAATAAATAGATAGAAATATATATATATATATATAAAAAGCACCCACTACACTCACGGAGTGGTTGGCATTAGGAAGGGCATCCAGCTGTAGAAACATTGCCAGATAAGACTGGAGCCTGGTGCAGCCTTCTGGCTTTCCAGATCCCCGGTCGAGCTGTCCAACCCATGCTAGCATGGAGAACGGACGTTAAACGATGATGATGATGATGATGATATGAATGTACGTTTAAATATTTGTTGTGCAAGATTTTTTATGTGAAGTCGTGTGTTGAAAAAGATATTGTTATATTTCGGAATGGTCATTTTGCCAGTTTAGCCAATAAAAACACACGCACTATATATTTGGTGTTATTTTGCTTCAGTGTTATTTATATTTTACATTAATCTTAATCTTATTTCGGCCAGAGTTCTTTCGTCACACTCCTGTGACCGCATCAGTGGTCCTTTGTTTTTTTCTTTCTTATTTGTGTCTCTCCTTACTAACCGTCAGCCATTTTGTATTTCTATTGTATGTCTTCATTTGCGCATGCTTATATCTCTATGTGCGTCTATGTTTATTTAGTGTGTGTATGTGGGGGGGATGCCTGTAATATTTGTATCTTCTGTTTATATACGTTCATGTAATTTGTATTTTGTTTTTGTTGTTGTTGTTTTTGTTTATTCTTATTTTGTTCATGTGTTTACATCCACTTATTATTATCATTACATAGGCTTGTATATATATATATATATGTATATATATGTATGTATATAATATGCATATATGTATGCATATATTTATGTATGTATGTATGTATGTATGTACAAATGTCGTGGGAGGCCAATTTTGCTTATTTTCTGGTGAAATTTCTACTAGTTTTGATGTGAGTCTTGTCTTTATTTATATATTGCGTCTCTATTTATATTGATCATTATTAGTTTTTCTCAATACAAAACTAATTCTGCTTGAGATATTACAAATCTTCTGCTTCCACTTCTATTTCTTTGTTGCCTGGCAACTCCAGGAAAATATCTTAGAATTGGTCTATTACACTTTCCTGATATATTTAAATTTGGACTGTCTTGCCATATTGTGAAGTTTTTTTTGTTTGTTTTCTTTTTTTTTTACTTTTACCTTTAATTCTCATTGATTTCAAATTATTACTGTAAAAAATAGACTTTTGTAATTTCTGTGTCTTACTTGTTTAGAAGTCATTTCACATAATTATTTCAAATACTTACTGTTTACATTTGTTCTGAAATTCACATTGGTATATTTTTAATGTTTTGACTTGTTCTTACTTGTTTTGATGTTCATGTATGCAGCGGGCCCTTTCACTTTTCAAAATTGTACTTTTGTCTCTATCTGGCTAAGTATATTTTTTGCTCCAATATTGAATGAAGACACATTAGACTGGTACTGAAATAGGCTTTTATATATATATATATTATATATATATATATATATATATATATATATATTTAGGTTTTGAAAGGTAATGGTGTCATTGAGACCAAGGACCCAAAGGTGTCAGGTAATGCTGAATAATGCTATACATGGACTACGGTTAAGTTCCAGTTTGGTGATTATGCAAATAAGGGGTTTTAACATTGGTCATGTATCAGTGTATGTATATAAAGATTTTTTATTTCGTAATGAGATAAAGAACCAAGGCTGTGTAGATTTTAGAACATTTATAGATAGAAAGACCTTCTATCTATAAATGTTTTAAAAATCTACACAGCCTTGGTCTTTTTATCTCATCACGAAATAAAAAATTTATATATATATATATATATAATATATATATATATATATATATACATAAAGAAAAGAGAGAGAGAGAGAGAGAGAGAGATGTATATATATATATATGAAGGAAAATAGATTAAATAAATCCAGGTAAATACCTCTTTATGCAGCCTGCACAAATTGAACTCAGTCAACTAAACTTTTCAGTTAAGACCACACTTATCAATACTGGTTGTTACCCACTTCCTGTGACATGACCAGTTTATAATCCAAGGGTTTAACATCGCATAAATTTGGTGTATTGATCATCAAGTATATTAAAAAAATATACAAAAAAAAAAGGAAGACTGCATCTTCATTCTTTTGCATTTTTCACTATCTCTTTCTTCCTCACTTTCTTTCTCCTTCTCCCTCTCTCTCTCTCTTTCTATATATGTATATATATATATATATATATATATACACACACACACTTTTTACTCTTTTACTTTTTTACTTGTTTAAGACATTTGACTGCAGCCATGCTGGAGCACCGCCTTTAGTCTAACAAATCGACTCCAGGGACTTATTCTTTGTAAGCCTAGTACTTATTTTATCAGTCACTTTTTCCAAACCGCTAAGTTATGGGGGACGTAAACACACCAGCCTCAGTTGTCAAGTGATGTTGGGGGAACAAACGCAGGTACGAACATATACAAACACATACATACATACATACATACATACATACATACATACATACATACATACATACATATATATATATACATACATATATACGACAGGCTTTTTTCAGTTTCTGTCTACCAAATCCAATCACAAGACATTTGTCAGCCCGAGGCTATAGTAGAAGACACTTGCCCAAGGTGTCACGCAGTGGACTGAACCCAGCACCATGTGGTTGGTAAGCAAGCTACTTACCACACAGCCAACATATTATTATGAATTCTACCATTGTTAGGCAATGGATATGTTTCTGCATTTTTTTGCCGAGCAACCACGCAGATGGCATGTTTACAGTGATCAAAATATTTGTGTTCACATAAGTGTACTCTCTCCATCAAACTGGCATTTCCTGTGCAGGTGCACAAGTGTTTCACGGTTCAGCTGCGAGAAATGATTGCAGAGCAACATCTAATAAAGTGTTTTGCTCATGAACTCAACACACCACCCTGTCTGGGAATCAAAATTCTGAGTGCAACACCCTAAACACAAGGCCATGCATCTTCATCATCACATCATCATCATCATCATCGTTTAGCGTCCGCTTTCCATGCTGGCATGGGTTGGACGGTGCAACTGGGGTCTGGGAAGCCAGAAGGCTGCACCAGGCCCAGTCTGATCTGGCAATGTTTCTATGGCTGGATGCCCTTCCTAATGCCAACCACTCCATGAGTGTAGTGGGTGCATTTTACGTTCCACTGGCACAGGTGCCAGATGAGGCTGGCAAATGGCCATGATCAGATGGTGCTTTTTACTTGCCACTGGCACAGAGGCCAGGCAAGGCTGGCAATGGCCACGATCAGCGCACTTAACTGTCCATCAGAAGAGGCATGGCTTCCTTAGATTGAGAAGAGAGGAAGAGTGTGAAGATATGACAGAAAGGGGGCAGGGGGGCCAAACAAACAAGTCACAGGGTGGTGTATATAGTGGCATGCGTCAGGGGTCGGAAAGGATTAGTGGTTGGTAAGTGGATGAATTCACAAGAGTTTGAAAAGAGCTAGAGGCTGGAGAGAAGGGATTTAAGAGGGGTATTTTGTGTGTAGAAGATAGATGGGGGAATGGAAGGGATGGAGAAACAACAGTGGTGAGCATGGAGGTTGTGAGACAGAGAGAGCGGGGTCATGGATATCTATGTTACTTTGCTGGGTGGAACTTCTCAAACACAGTATATTGCCAGTTATCACAATCGTTTGTCATCTCTACAGGGCTCAAGATCTGAAGATAATTTCTCACCACTTCATCACATGTCATCCTGAGTTTTCCTCATCCACAGGTTCCCTCCACATGTAGAGATTAGGAGATTAGCACTTCTTCATGCAACTGTCCTCATACAATATGCATCACATGACCATATATGTATATATATATATATATATATATATATATATATATATATATATGTACATATACATCATCATCATCGTTTAACATCCGTTTTCCGGGTTGGACGGTTCGACCGGGGTCTGGGAAGCCAGGAGACTGCACCAGGCTCCAGTCTGATCTGGCAGTGTTTCTACAGCTGGATGCCCTTCTTAACACCAACCACTCCATGAGTGTAGTGGGTGTTTTTTTACATGCCACTGGCACAGGTGCCAGGGTAGGCTAGCAGCGGCCACGATTGGTCGGTGCTTTTTACATGCCACCAGCACAGAAACCAGTCAAGGCTGCGCTGGCATATATATATATATATATATATATATATATATATATATATATAGGAAAAAAGCAACAAGAATGGATTAAAATCTCGGTACGATCGTTTCGTCTTCGTACGAAACGATCGTACCGAGATTTTAATCCATTCTTGTTGCTTTTTTCCTATTTGTAATCACCCCACTTGTCGTATGGTTAACACCATATAGATTTCCGGTGCATCCTAGTTAAGGACCATATTCATGTGAATTCTTTAGAATTCACTTGAATCTCAATTACTTAACCGTATATATATATATATATATATAGGAAAAAAGCAACAAGAATGGATTAAAATCTCGGTACGATCGTTTCGTCTTCGTACGAAACGATCGTACCGAGATTTTAATCCATTCTTGTTGCTTTTTTCCTATTTGTAATCACCCCACTTGTCGTATGGTTAACACCATATAGATTTCCGGTGCATCCTAGTTAAGGACCATATTCATGTGAATTCTTTAGAATTCACTTGAATCTCAATTACTTAACCGTATATATATATATATATATATATATATATATATCTTTAAACAAACACCTTATCACACTAAATTTAAATGCGTTTCAGTGGTAAAAAACAAAAACTGAAATAGCAGAAGTATTCACAGTAGTATGAATTTTCTGCAACTGAAGCAAATTGATATCTTATGAAATTATTATATAATGACTAAGATGCATTAAGCAATATAAAGCGTTATCAATATGGTTGAAATGGTATTTTCATAGTAACAAGCAAGACATTTGTTTTATTTTTAGTTACCATAGTGAGATATAAAATAAATTATGAAACAAAAATTTACCCTTGGAGAGATAGTATTTTTATAATATATGTAAATATCATTATCATCACCATTGTCATCATCATTGTTATCATCAACATCGTCATGATGATGATGATGATGATGATTATTATTTTGTCTTCACTTTCTTTGCTAGAATGAGTTGGACAAATGTGTGTGTGTGTGTGTGTGTGTATGTGTGTGTGTGTATGCATTTGTATTCATGAAAGAATTCGGGGGAAGCAAATGAAATGGTTATGAGGTTAAGCAGTCAGTCAATCTGCCAGTTTTCCATTAATTCTAACATGACTATAGCCATTACTATGCGTAGCTAGGTAACGCACATAATTTTGATTGCCATAGTCTGCCTGGCTGACATCTAACAGTTAAAAGGTTAACTGTAAGAAACGTATCCAACACCAGAAGCAGCTGCCTAACATCTATAAATTTGTATAAACCATCAAACCCAAGCAAATTTCAAACAAGTACAATAGCTTTATAACTGGGAAACGAAACAGAAAGCCGTATATTTTTATTACACATACACTCATGCACAACACCAACACACACATGTTACATACAACTCCCGTATACACATATGCACACATTGTCACACACAAGTAGGCTGCTTTATCTCACTTTTAAGATCAGCAGAAAATGTTCAATTAAGAATAAGGACAAAACATCTTTTATAAATTAATTTGATAGCCCTTGGAGCATTCTTATCTCAGTTCTTGATGTTTCATTTTTGTCCTTATTTCAAGGCACATTTCCAAGTTCTGCATTTAAATGGTTGTTATACTTCTGTCTTTGAGAATCAAAAACTATTATTAACTCAGTTAAACAAATTGCTTTCATATTCTCCTTCTGTGTCATTTCTAAGAAATCCTTTCTAATGTTCTGGTTTAATTACAACATATTTCAAGTTCTCTCTAAATCATCCTTAAATATTATTGTTAATATTTTTCCTTGTTTGTAAGTTAGCAATGTTTTATGCTGTTTTATTGAATCAAGAGAACAAAACTAATGCAGAATGTGTCACTCTACCTAATATTTAATTGATTGTATAGTTTTCCTTTGGTTTTTATATATAAATTTGAGTGTGTGTGAGTGTGTTTGTGTGTGTACATGTGTGAGAGAGACAGAAACAGAAAAAGAGAGAGAAAGAAAGAAAAATCGACAAGGTTAGGTTTCAAGTTTCATTGAACAAAATGCTCCATCAGTTTTCTTAAACATATCATGACATTAATGGCAATACAAACTACAGTGTTTCTTATTAGAAACATTAATTTTTATGATGTACTTCAACCATCTCAATGTTATCAGTTTGCCTGTTAGTTGCATAGTTTGAACTGTCAAGACGTATAAGTTCTCTAAAAAGTAAAGTATGATCATATCAAGTATACAATTTCGTAGTTGTCTTACATTGTAATTATATTCCAAATCTTCCACACAAGACCAAATTCAATTTACTGATAAAAAGTAAAAAAAAAACTGTTTGTTTCTAATTTTTTATTTTTAACATCTGTTTTTCTTCTTTTTTCTCGTCACTCCATATCAAGCACAAAGTAACACGATATTGTTCTCTGATTGTTACAGGATAGTGATTGTTATTATGTTGTATTGGACTCACTCAGTTATCTCTTTTGTTGTCTTCATAGTCTGAAATACAGAGTGCAAAGATATCAAACCTTTTATGACAGAGCAATTAAAATGCTAAGCTTATACTAAATTCTCATTTTCTTTTTAAGATAATAGAAATGTGACAGATTTTGAAGGTTAACGAGATAAATAAGTTTTTAAAACTACTTCAGATAAATTGCTTGCTCAATTTAGAAACTATAACATTTTTAGAAAGTCGTTTTCGAAATGTTCACATATATCTTTTACAATAGCAAGAACAATAACAAGAACAAAGAAAGATGTATTCAATGCATCATAAAACATTATGCAATATCAAGTGATATCCATGCAATAAAGCAACAATTATTTATTAAAGTTACAAAACAAGTTTGTAATTGGTTATTGTTCTTAATTATGTACAAGATATGTTCAAGTTTTAAATTTTTATTCAATGCAGTTGTTATTGATATATGCCTCCATAGCCATTGCTATTTCAATACAACAGTTGCACTCAACAAATCATTCTAAAATAATGAAGTAGATGTATGTTTTGCACATTGATGCTATTGATTATGTTTGGTCAGAGTTCAACCTTAACTGAGTAGACTTTTCCAAATGTATATTAGTCATAATCTGGGGCTTTACATGTCTAGGACTACATTATCCAATAGAGCAATCCATTGCCATATCATTGTTCACCTATTGCGGTTTATTATTTAAGCTTACATAGATTCCTCTGTGGTGCTGCTTTGCACTTATAATAAATTAAATATATACAAATTTTTAAAATGATAAAAATTAAAATACAGTACAGTACTGTTTCTACTTCATGAATTTTCACCCATCACAGGTGTTTTTGGAATGTAACACCCACAATAGTCATTATGTCCTTTCTTCTAATAATAGTAGCATATAATTTAAGTTGGATTTGGTTGCTATTTCTAGCAAGTCATGGAATCAGTTAGAGCCCCTCCACCATCATAGTTGATTAGCCCCAACCAAGTCAAAAATTATAGTCCAGCTGTGACATTTACTCTTTTTAGTGATATATATATATATATATATATATATATATATATATATATATATATGTATATAAATGGAGTTAAACGCAGGTGATATTCAAATTCTTTTACTTCTGAAACATGTTTCGAAGATATCACTGGTATTATTCCATAATATTAACCTTCACATAATATTAACCTGTTAAATATTGATACATTTACTAATACTAACATGAATTTAGCTAATACCATCCATCCCCCTAGAAATATTAATAATAAGGCTATTGCATCTGAAGTCAATTACAACAGAATCAAGTTTATGTCAAGTAACTCTAATATTAAAAATTCTATATACCAGTGTAATATTACTTCTGGTAATGAAGTATTTTTTTACATAGGAAGCTCATCTTCTCAGTTATCTAAAAGAATTTCTAATCATTACTCTACATTTAGGGATAGGAATAAACGTAACAGTACAGGGCTTAGTAAATTAATTTGGTATCTAAAAGACCACAATAAACAATTTAATTTAGATTGGTTGATTCTTTCAATCTCGATACCTTATGACAAAGGCAAGGAATTCTGTCTTCTCTGTAATTTTGAACTATTTTTTATTCTTTTTTTCTAAAAATACCCTTGTAAACACCGTTATAGAGCATGCATACCGATGTAAACATTAGCAGAAACACACCTTTAGTTCATATAAGTGATATCTATCATTATATATAATTTAAACGTTAATTTTCTTATTATATTTCACACTCACTAGATATATCTTTTTCCAAGTCTATATGGTTTTATTTAATATACATAATACATATAATCATATACTTCTCATTTATTTGTTTTTTTACCCCTCCTCTTTCTATGGGCTACCTTTGACGTTATATCCTCTAATGTTGTTTTGAAACAAATTTAATAGCGTTCAGTTAATCACTGTACATATCCATCATTTTCTGTTAAAATGTCTTATTGACAAGTTTAATTTCTTCATTTCCCTGAGAAGATTACATTGTTTTACGCCATTTTATTCCTTCGGAATGGTACCAGTGATATCTTCGAAACATGTGCTGGAAGTAAAATAATTTCATTTATTTCTTTATATATATTATACAAAATATTTCACATAAACTCGAAGTTTCTACCTTTAAAAACACGGAGTTACAACCTCTTTACTTGTGTGACTTTTTGCTACCCAGGTAACTATTTATCTATTTTTCCATGTTAATTGTTAACAAGGAAAAAATACACACATCTATGTGTATATATATATATATATATATATATATATATATATATATATCAATTCGATCCTTCACTCTCATTATGCCAAACCCATGTCCTCTAAGTACCTTGTTCACAAGAATGTAGTGATTGTGGACAATGCCATGTCTAACACTGGAAGGTCATTTATATAGACTATAAACCAAAGTAGGCCCAAGATAGTCCCCTGGAGGACTCCACTAGTGACTTTTGCTGGGTTTTAGTGGATTCCACCGATCACAACATGTGTTCTGTTCTCCAGGAAATACTCAATCCAGTGTAGTAGTTTTCCACAGATTCCAACATTTGACAATTTTGACAGTAGGATAATGTGTCTGACTCTGTTAAATGCTTTACTGAAGTCAACATATATGACATCAGAGTTCAAACCTGATCCCAATGTTTTAAGGACATTATCAATGTGGTGCAAGAATTATGTTAGACTGTCTCTGCCATAGCAAAAGCCATGTTGGTCTGCAGATGTTTTTCCAATGCCAGCCTTTTCAAATTTGTAGAATGTGGATGTTGCATGTGGGAATATTTTAATTTGTTGATTTTGTTATTAAGTCTTTTTATGTTCCTGATGAGCGTTTTTTCCTCTCTAGGGAGCCTGTTTCTGTTTGTGCAAGGGGATTTCGTAGAAGTGTGTTCTGAGCATATATAGTTGACAATGTCCTCAAAGCACTGCCATGTGGTTTCAGTATCAGTGGAACTGAGAGTGAAAGACCAGTTGATAAAGGACAGATCCTTTCAGATTGCTCCCCAATCCTCTTTGTGGAAGCTTATGTTGTCAAATAAGTGCAGTGGAATGGGACTGACTGATCTGGTTTTGAAATGCTGGAAATTAAAGTTGCAAAATATCATGTCATGGTCTGAGAGGAGAGTCTTTTCAACTGAAATGCTGTGACTGGATCTTGAGTGGTTTGTTAATATCAGATCCAGGATCGTTTTATTCTGCCTTGATGGTTCAAGCACTAGCTGTGTCAGGAAGAATTCATCCATTGGATTAAAGAGTAATTCTGCTGAATATTTGTGGATCAGTTTACATAAGGGAGGTTAGAAATCACCCATCACCAGTATGTTACTGGAGTTGTATTTTTGAACAAAGGACTTGATTTTGCTGAGGTATTTCTTCAAAGTATTTTAGAGATGCTTGGGGAGGCCTTTAGAAACCAACCATAGTTATGTCATTGGCCTTGTTGAATAATGATATAGATTCACAGTAGCCATTGGAAAATATGTCCTTGACATCAAATGCAAAGGAGTCATGGAGAAAAATGGCTGTTCCTCCTTTATTTTGGTCTGTGCGATCTGCACAGATGATGGTGAAATCTTTATTTTTTCACCTTGGCATGCATATGAGTGTTGTTTAGGTGAGTCTCAGTAAGGTTAAAGAAAGGGATGCAATATGCTGTTTCAGCAAGTCAACTCTCTATGTATGGGATCTTCCATTTTTGGGCAGTGAGTGATGAGTTGCTGCCACGTACATTTTGCAGGAATGTCAAAGCAAGAGTAGTTTGTTGTTTGTATTGTTCTAAATTCTTAGTCTTATGTGTTATGTTGTGCAGAGGTAGCAGTGATGGTAGTTTTTGTATGGTGCTGTGTGTGTGGAGTGATGTTCTAGTTGATGGTGGGTGGGTGTTCCTTGTGTTTTGCATATACAGCTGCTGAGAGCTTGTTGGATCTCTTGGCTTAGGTTGGCCTTCATATTTTCTAGATAAGTTGGTAAAAAAAGAGTTACCTCTTTGGTTTGCCACTTGGTCAGATGATCCATTGTTCATGTTTATGTTATTTGCTGTTATGGTTTTCCCATAGTTTGGTCTTTGTTGTTTGGTTTTAGGTGAAATGTAGTTGTATCTTGCTTTTGTTGATGTTGTAGCACTTCTCTGTTGCTGTTTAGTGCTACCATATGCATGTGTGTGATATGAAATGGTCTTGTGATTTCTCTTTACTCTGTTCTTGATCTCTTTTACAGATCTGTAAAAGGACTCTGACACTAATTTTTGGCAATTTTACAGGAGATGTTATGATGAGCATGCCAAGCTTTTATCAGTGCACTAATTTCGTTTTCTATCTGGTGGAGTTTTAGAATATTATATTTGTGTGTGTATATATATATAATATTAGGGAGTATATCCAAACTTACAGGAAAAAATTAGATTTAGGATTAAATCAAATTTCACAGTATATGTATGGTTTATGTCTATCACTGTTTGAGTTGCCTAATAGGGGTTTTATCTCTAATTTAATTTATATATAATATATATATATATATATATATATATATATATACATATATACATATATATATACATATATATATATACACATACATACACACACACACACACACAAACTCACACATATATATGTAAGATTATATTATCTAATGCGCAGTGTCTTCTTTATATAATGTATTATGACTCTAAGAATTTTTTTTACTATTTCTAACAAGACAAATGACCTTGCTATAGCTCTCCGATTGACTTAACATTGTCATATTTTTGTATCTATGAGGAGAATGGTCTTCCTGAGGCAATTAACATCACTTGTCATATATGAAGAGATCTGTTGTAGAATAATTCATTACTAATAAATAAAAAAAATCCACTCAGGGTACTTGAGAACCCACTCACTGCTGCCAACCATCATAAACATACCAATTTTCTCAGCTATCTCGCAAAACAGTAGTATATTATATTATAGAAGATAAAGGTCCATAATAAAAATATGCAAATAAAAGTCTGGATATGTATAAAAATTTGTAACACTGATTTGAGTTTGTCTTTAAAAGCCAAAACTTCAAAATTTAAAATGAGGAGAGCTTGCAGCTTCGGTGTCTCCTCTCCTTTCATGGATTTGTTTTTAGAGGTGTACTGGCTTCGTTTACAGGGATGATATCAAAGCCAATGTCAATGCACACAGATGGACAAAGTTAAAGAAGCGGAAACCAGCATTGAAGGTAAACATTTCAATGAGAATATTAGTTATCGCCATACTAATATGGCATTCTTATAAAAATAAGAATAAAGCTGACCACTTATTAGCTCCATGAGGCCATCGCCTTAAGTTAGCTATTTGATACACAAACTGTATCCATATAACCTTATGTTATATGGATACAGTTTGTGTATCAAATAGCTAACTTAAGGCGATGGCCTCATGGAGCTAATAAGTGGTCAGCTTTATTCTTATTTTTATAAGAATGCCATATTAGTATGGCGATAACTAATATTTTCCGGGAACGCTGCCATTGTTCTCTTTTAGAGAGACTTAGTAATTTTAATATTTCTATTATTTCAATGAGAGATCATCAACTACAACCACTGACATGAATCAAGACTCACCCATGAGGGAATGAAATGATTTGCACAGACAGATGAGTCACAATCCATGAGCTTGTGGTACTCCTGGACAGTGGGTCACAATGTGTTACAGATGATGGTGGAAGACTCTAGGTTTTGAAATTGAAATATGAGTGTAAATGTGGAACTTCAACAGTTGTGGTAGAGGCATATGGCTTAGTGTTTAGGGTGTTGGGCTCATGATTATAAGGTTGTAGTTTCAATTCCTGAACCAGGCGACATATTGTGTTCTTGAGCAAAACACTTCATTTTACGGTGCTCCAGTCCACTCAGCTGGCAAAAATGAGTAACGCTGTGATGGACTGGTGTCCCATCCAGCCAGAGAACATATACGCCATAGAAACCAGGAAACAGGCTCTTATGAGTTGACATGACTCTAGATAGTAACTTTACTCTCTCTCTATATATATATATTATATCTTTCTGTATAGAAAAAAAGGAGAGGATCCCATTATTCGTTGGTTGGGGTGGCAGTTGGAATATCATGTTTTAGTGTTCAGTAATGGTCTGTACCTTCTGAGGAAGAATTCTTCTTCATATTTTCAGAAATATTTGCTGTCTGACCATAACATAAAGAAAGGAAGATTGTGAATTTTCCCTTTCCAAATGACACGAAGTGTCCACTGCAAGGGATGTTTCTGAGAGAGAGGTCTTTAATTTGTTGTCTGTGTTCACAAACTCTGTCAGGTAGTCCTGTTTCAGTTTCCCCAATATAGTACCTTTACATTGTAGGCAAGTTGCACAGTAAATTAAGTTTTACATTTTACAATTCATATTTGCATTGATTTTGAAAATCTCATTGCTTTTAAGATGTATTCACTAATTCCATATTGAGTGTCCCCACATTTTTTAACTTGCATTGTTTCAATGTTAGCTGTAAATTTCGTCTTGGTGAGTAGTTTCTATAAGTTTGGTGCTTGGCATCTGCTATATATTATTTGTGAGACTTATATGATTGCATTCATTTTGGGGGATTGCTGGAGAAGTGGGAGATATTGTTTGTGGCTTTCAAGATGTTGAAGTTCTTTGGGTTGTGAATGATGACAAAAGGCTGACTGATTTGTCCTTTTTATGTTTTTGGTTTGTTTTTCTCAATATTGTCACTGGAATGTTCTGGGTCTTGGAGATGTCTGTATTGATAAGGTTCATTGAATATTCTTGTCTTTTAAGGAACCATTTTAGTTCATGTAATCATTTTTCCTGTAGTGTGTGTTGCATTACTACAGTGCAGATGCATCTTGCCCTGTTAAAGGAAATGCTCCTTTTGGTATGTAAAAGGTGTGGTGCTTGGAAATTTAAGTATTGGTGTGTGTCTATTGGTTTGTAAAATAGGTCTGTTTTGATATTTTCCCCTTCTTTAATGATAAGGATAGCCAGAAATGGTAGTTCCTTTCTACTAGATTCCTTGGTGAATTGTATTGCTTCATGAAGCCTGTTTATGATGGAATGGAATCTTTGCAGGTCTTCATATATATATATACAGACACAAATATACATACACACACACACATATGTATATATGTATGTACGTATATGTATATATATATATGTCCATGTATACATACATACATACATACGTACATACATACATGCATACATATATATATATACATATACATGTGTGTGTGTGTGTGTGATTATACATTTGTTTTAATATGTATGTAAGTGATTCACGTTCAAACTTCATCACACCTTTTCATTAAAGTTACCACTTTATCAGTATGAAGAATCTAAGTGACATAGAAATATATTCTATTTGGGCGCATACTAGGAATGCAATGTAGGTACATTTTGCAGAAATTATGCTTACAGGCTGATATAACATGTTTACAAATCTATCATTTATAGTTTGTATTTATCTATTAACTTTTCCGTTTCATTATAATCTATTTGAGATGCAGCACATGTTTATCAGTGACCAGTGACGAAAATTTTGACACCATATTTAAATAATAGATGTTTAAGAGAAGTTAACAGTTTTTGTGTGTCTCTGAATCGCTAACTTCTGTCTTCCATTTAGATGCAATATATAATCTCATCAAAACACTTGCCATGCAAGTACATCTCCATATAATCTATTTATTATTGATTTAATTAGGTATTTATTTACTGAATATTATTTATTCAGTTATCCATTTGTGCATATATATTTTTACATATTTATTATACCAGTAAGTGTGCCTGTAATTTTAAATGTGGTTTAGGAAGCATTTTGTGTATGAGCAATTTTACTTAACATGAAATGACCTCATTTTAATACTTGTCTCCTTCAAATTCTTTGATGACATACATCGTGGAGGAATTATTTTAACAGTTATGAATGAAATACTTTGAAAACATATGAATAATACAGGATTAGTCTGAATTAATTCAACTATGTTTACAAAATCAAAATATTTTATTTCAGACGACTACTGAAAAAAAAAATTCTTTATCTGTCTGTGTGTGTGTGTGTGTGTTCTGGGAAGTACCAACAAATGTGATAAATCAAAAAAGCGAAGTATCTGACAATGTAACAGAAGCTATATAATCTGGAATATAACAATATTAATAAAAATAAAACAAAAGTAGAAAATCTTTATGAATATTTTATTATAAATATTGTAATATAACTCCTGGAATAATGACAATTACATGTAAACTTTGTACTGCTTTGTACTTTGTAAACATAGCATTGTATTTTCGAATTCAATTTTTATAACTATCATTAAACTATTCAGTGGCCCAGTAAACATTGTTAGAAGTAAAAGAACTGTGTTTTTTCCTATGTCACAATTACCTACGACTTGTATACTATTTTGAACCATCGTTTTGAACAGATTGCATATAGCGTCACATTTTGTATTTGTGGTCTTTTAACTAAGATCAAATTGTAACATAGAAATATTAATATTTCTAAATCTCTCTAAAGGAGACTATGGCAGCAGTACTGGATATTAATAGTTATCGCCAAGCTGACATGGCACTTCAGGAAAATAGGATGAATGCTGCCTTTGATTAGCTCCAAGAGGTCATCGCCTCTAGCTAGCAATGTGACACACAAACCTGTGTCCATTATAACCTTCAAACGAGGGAGGTCAGTAGCTTTCCCTTGCTGGTTCAACACCCACAGACTAGTTTCGGATTATCTGCCCCTTTTCAATGTGGAGTAGCCAAACCCAGCAGGCTGACCATCTGCTCGAAGTATTATTTACCTATATTCAGTGGAATACATCCACTGGTTTTCAAAAATAGAAATATTAATATTTCTAAATCTCTCTAAAGGAGACTACGGCAGCAGCAACAGTACTGGATATTAATAGTTATCACCAAGCTAACGTGGCAGTCCAGGAAAATTTTTGAAAACTAGTGGATGTACTCCACTGAATATAGGTAAATAAACCTTCAAACAGATGGTCAGCAGCGACACCTGCTGGGTTTGGCTACTCCACATTGAAAAGGGGCAAATACCCCGAAACTAGTCTGTGAATGTTGAACCAGCAAGGGGAAGCTGCTAACCTCCCCTGTTCGAAGGTTGTAATAGACAGAGGTTTGTGTGTCACAGAGCTAGCAGGAGGCGATGGCCTCTTGGAGCTAATCAACAGCAGCATTCAACCTATTTTCTTGGACTGCTATGTTAGCTTGAAGATAACTACAAATTGTAACATTTTACTATCAAATACAAAATATTAAATCTTTAGTTAAGAAATTTATCAGTGTTTTCACCTACCTTTTTCAAAACACGCACTATTCCCTGTAGTTAATAAAACAATCATAATTTTTAATGAAGGGAACAGTAATATACGATATACATGTTTGGCCTTGTGGAGGCGCAATGGCCCAGTGGTTAGGGCAGTGGACTTGCGGTCATAGGATCGCGGTTGTGAGTGTTTATTGAGAGAAAACACCTAAAAGCTCCACGAGGCTCCGGCAGGGGTTGGTGATGATCCCTGCTGTACTCTTTCACCACAACTTTCTCTCACTCTTACTTCCTGTTTCTGTTGTACCTGCATTTCAAAGGGCCGGCCTTGTCACTCTCTGTGTCACGCTGAATATCCCCGAGAACTACGTTAAGGGTGCACGTGTCTGTGGAGTGCTCAGCCACTTACACGTTAATTTCACGAGCAGGCTGTTCCGTTGATTCGGATCAACCGGAACCCTCATCGTCATAACCGATGGAGTGTTTCCACACATGTTTGGCCATTTAAAATTAGTTTCCTTCTTTTACTTAGTATTGGACTGAGGGTACTTCATAAAAAGAAGTATGAGCCTGACATTTAGCGGATAGGGTGCTGTTGACCAGAGCATCTTAGACTTGAAGATCACATAATCAGAGCGAGCTTTTCCTTTTTCTCTATATGTTGTGTGTGATAGGTAGGACGTTGCCCATGACATTTGCAGGCCTTATGAATATTAAATAATAATAATAATAATAATAATAATAATAATAATGATAATAAGGATAATAATAATAATGATGATAATAATAATAATAATAATAATAATAATAATAATAATAATAATGAGAATAATAATAATAATAATAATATGCCAACATTATGGAATAACAACAGAAAAAAGATGGTATAGGCACACACCAGAAAAGGTCACAGAGAATGAGAAAGCAACCATACTCTGGGATATGCCAATACACACAGATAGAGAAATTAAGGCCAACAGACCAGATATAGTTGTCAGGGATCATGAAGAAAAAAAATGTTTTCTAATTGATGTATCAATACCAGCGGATGACAACGTGTCTCTAAAAGAAATGGAGAAACTTTCAAAATACAAAGACCTGGAAATAGAGGTAACCAGAATGTGGAATCTAAAAACAGAAACAATTCCTATCATAATAGGTGCATTAGGCATGATAAAAAAATATTCAGAAAAATACATAACAAAAACACCAGGACTTACAAACACATATAACATACAGAAAATTGCACTACTAGGCACTGCACACATCCTACGCAGAACACTTTCCATACAATAACCATCAGAGCATCACAACAAATCACAGCACATACCCAAGGCACACAGAGCTGTGCTCGGTAGTGAAGTGAAAGCACGCTATAAAAAAATATACTACTGAATAATAGTAATAATAATAATAATAGCAGTACCAGGCAGTGGCTCTCATGGCTTCTGATCTTAACTGATTGGAAGTGTTATCATGTACATTGTTTTGTCTTGGTATAAAAGATGGGCTACAGCAAATATTCTGCTCAATACCACAGAATTGCTTGTCAGTTGTTTGACCTTAACCAGTTGAGCATGTCCCTTAGTGGCTGACGATATGTGCATCTCTGATCACGAGCAGAAGTAGTGGGGGAGCATCATAGCCATGTGTTGAGAGGGATGCTTTGGGGTTTGAATAGTTCACCTCTGGAAACATGGGTGGTTCTTTCAACATCCTTAAACAACCCTTATTCGGGGACCGTTTGAGCGGGATGGGCTACTCAACCTGAAGAAAATTCAAACTGGGCCCCACCTGCAAGGTCATGTGCTGTTTATCTTGATATGAGATCACCATGTCGCGCACATATGGTTGTGATGCATGTGCCTGGTGTACCTTTATCAGACGGGTAGTCATGATGGGTATATTGGGCTTCGTATATTTTACCCCAGTGTCACTTTGATGGCATGAACTGCTCTCTCACTCAATAATAATAATAAGGAAATTATTGTATACAGTGCTCAAGTGCACCACAACTTGTCAAAAGTGCATATAAAGCTTATGCAGTAATGTACAAATGTCTGGGAAGTGAACAGTGTATGAGTTAGATACGTGCTTGCGTGTGTATGGAGGGGAGAAAATCAGGTGTAGTGTTGGCGAATCTCAGGAAGCATGGAAGTTTTGAATGATGCAGTGCTCCGACAACTAACAACTGATGACGGCAGTTTGTTCCATACTTCAGCAACTCTTAGTGGGAAAAGATGTTTCCAAAAGTCATGGGAGCTGTGCTGTTTCCTGACTTTGTAAATATGTCCACGGGTGCTAGACAGGTGGAGTTTGAAGTTCAACACTTGCATAAAAATCTTGAGGAAAGTAAAGATTCCACAGGGATGATATTATGGTGTAAAGGATTGGGAATAATGGTTAATATGACCTAAGTGGGTTGGATACTTAACATCACCTTACCCAAAATAGTTTTCTAACTCATTAATGTGGAAATGGAAAAATGCTTTCTTTCAAAATAGTATGAATTGCAATTTTAGAAAGAAAATTGAATATAAAATAATTTTAAATGAACAATGCGTGAAAAGCTCTCAGATATATTTACCGACTTATGATTTGAAACAGGTTACATGTCATGATGTATTAGTATAGGTTCCTTTTCTCTGTACTAGATTTAAATTTATTGATATAGATTTTAGAGGAAGCAAGTTCAGATCCAATATGTTTTCTAAGCTCTGATCTACATTGATTGCATGCCGGACATTTGCATAATGTACACACATCAACTTTAATCAATAAAACAATAGACTGACTGAAGGAACTTAGAAAGGAATCAATTTTGAAAATTTTGCTTTGTACCTAGACTAATATTATTATTTGTATATTTTAATTTTTTCAATATACTTCTGAAATATAAAAACATATACAGACATTTGGTGAAAGAAACATATGCATGTAAATATATATAAAGTTGAATGGAATTTTCTTTATCTTTTCCAATAAAGATTTTGACTTTTGTTTCTAACTTTTTAACAGATATTGGAATTAAAGTAATTTCTCACTAAATATTTTCTTTTTGTTAATTTCTTGTTTTTTTCTTTTTCTTAAAATTGGGTTTTTAAAGTCTTATTCTGGTATGCATTTGTGCATTTTTTAATACATTACGTCATAGATGTAAGTAAATCAAAATTTCAAATTTATCTAAAAAACCTGTATGAAATGGAAATAGGTATATAATCATAAGTATATTTGTGCATTTGTGTGTGCCTGTATTAAGCTTTGATTGTATACCTGTTAGTATAAGCATCTATATGCTCATGTACATTTATATAATATGCATTTCAAGAGGGGAGCCCATTTCTTAGCACATATTCCTCCCTTCCCTTTTCTTCTGTTAAATATTTTTTTCTGATCACTTCAAAGATAAAAATCCATGTGATCAAAAATATTGCCAAATATTTTCATAGTTTTAAATAGAATAAGATCCTGTGAAAATAGTGGAAAGTTGGCAACATTTCAGTTGACCAATGAAGAAACAGCAACTAGAATCCAAAAATGATAGTGTAAAGGAAATCTGTAAGTGAAAAATAAAAATATATAAATAATAGATAAAAAACTATATTAAAAGCAATTGGTGTTGAGCGGATCAGAAGTATGGAATCAATAAGAAAGACATTATTACTTCTTCCTAATGCTAATAAATAATATATCATATACCATCTGCTAGCTTCTGACAGTTTTATGACATGTGGGCTGTTCTTAGCTTCATGTTATTTTATTTATTGTTATTGTTTTTCATATTTCATTTTTCTTTAAAATTTTTATTTGCTTATTTTCTCCTCATGTACGCTTCTGTGATGTAATAAACATCCGCCTTATAATTTTGTTATTGGCACAATCAATAGTAAAGCTGATGCGCCAAAGAAGGAACTTCGCTCAATTTGCTAGAAATAGCAGCTAAATATTCTCAGATCATATTCAGTTGTCGTAAAAATGGAAGGGACACACTGGATGATGCAGATCAGATACCATTAAAAATTGAGCTGGTCAACGTTAGAATACCTAGTGTAGAGTGTAGTGGATGCTTTTTACGTACCACTGGCACAGGAGCAAGTTAGGTGGCACTGGCATAAGCCACGTTCAGATGGTGCTTTTCACATGCTACAACACAGGAGCCAGTCGGGGTAGGGTGGGGAAGGCATCGACCATGTTTGGATGGTGCTTTTTATGTGCCACTAGCATGGGGAACCAGTCAGTGGCACTGGCAATGACCCATGCATGAATGGCGTGCTTATTGCGTGCCACCAGCATGAAAGCCAGTTCAAGCAGCACTGGCATCGGCCACAACTACAATTTGTATTTTTGATTGTGACTTGATTTTTGATTTTACTTGACTCACTAGGTTTCCCCAAGCACAGCATGTTGGCCTATGATTCAAATGTACTTTTTAAATGGGCTGGTTATGAGACACTAGTATAGGCTCTGGCTGTGATCTCACTTTACTTGCCTTGAATTATTTCAGAACAAATATCAGATAAATCATCGAAAACTCATCCAGATATAATGAAGTATAAAAAAACAAGAAAGAAACAAATCGCACAAGAGTGGCTGTGTGGTAAGTAGCTTGTTTACCAACCACATGGTCCCGGGTTCAGTCCCACTGCATGGCACCTTGGGCAAGTGTCTTCTACTATAGCCTCGGGCCGACCAAAGCCTTGTGAGTGGATTTGGTAGAGGGAAACTGAAAGAAGCCTGTCGTATATATGTGTATATATACATATATGTGTGTGTGTGTGTTTGTGTGTCTGTGTTTGTCCCCCTAGCATTGCTTGACAACCGATGCTGGTGTGTTTATGTCCCCGTCACTTAGCGGTTCGGCAAAAGAGACCGATAGAATAAGTACTGGGCTTACAAAGAATAAGTCCCGGGGTCGATTTGCTCGACTAAAGGCGGTGCTCCAGCATGGCTGCAGTCAAATGACTGAAACAAGTAAAAGAGTAAAGAGTAAATAAAAATATTGCCATTATATTATTAAAGCTAGCACACTTATAATGATATTGCTACCCATAGTACAAAGACATCAAGTAAATCAAGCCAAAAAAAGAGTTGCTATATGATCTCTCTTACTGCTAGAAATAGCAACCAAATCTTTCTAAAGTTACATTCTACTGTTCTGAAAAAGGAGAGATGCATTCCACAAGGCTGTTTTGAATATAAAATGAGATAGGTGTGGTGCAGGTGGCACGCTGTGCAGGTGGCACGTAAAAAAACACCCACTACACTCGCGGAGTGGTTGGCGTTAGGAAGGGCATCCAGCCGTAGAAACACTGCCAGATCTGACTGGGCCTAACGAAGCCTTCCAGCTTCACAGACCCCAGTTGACCCGTCCAACCCATGCTAGCATGGAAAGCGGACGCTAAACGATGATGATGATGATGATGATGATAGGGTTGTCATACTCTGTGACCCATTTTTGATTTCCACCCAATGCACATAATTCCAATTTTCAAGGTGGTGCTCAAGCATGGCTGCAAGTCTAATGACTGATACAAGTAAAGAATTAAAAACTAAAAGTGGTTACACATCAGCATCACATCCAGTCTTATTTCATTGTACACGACTCTTTCTTACATATATCTTTTCTTCAAACATAGTTTTTTTGCTTCAAATAATTAGCTATCTTCTCAACCAGTGGTACCCATACTTTTTTTGGGTGGCCACCCCTTTGGCACCCAGGCTACATTTCTAGCATCCCCCCCCACACACACCACCACAAACATTGACTATTTTCTGCTGCAAATTCAAAGCATTTGTAGTTCACAAATAAAATTGAACCTTATTAACCCATTATTTTGTTTTTTTTTACATCCATCACCCCATTTTGGTCACTCCACTTTCCTTCAATGGCCCCCCCCTGGATCTTTCCATGGCTCCTACAGGGGCAGTATGCCCACCTTGGGAATCACTGTTCTAAACAATTTCCCATCCTATACAAAGCGCAGAGAACTTAAATAGCTGAATTAATAAAAAATCTAGGGACAACCACAGCAGTCACAGAAAATACACTCAACGTCAAATATATAATCTCATACAAGACAAAATAAACACCAAAAATGCAGAAAACTGTGAGCATCACCAAAACATAACCCATAAAATAAAGATTAAAACACAATACAAATTAATTAACACTAGCACTTTTAATAATAGCCACACAGCACAATGCATCCTCCCTCAAACAAATTCAAATAACATACCTGGCAAGAGTTCTATGGCAAGACAACTTTTCTTTCAAGTAATTTGCCAAAATAAGTCATCAGAAACATGACAAACGTAAGATTCAAAAACTCAGACATTGTATCAAAAACATGTCATTTAAACCTTTCTTCAGTCAGACACCAGAGAAGTAATAAAGAAGTCTTGAAATTTAGGGCTAGACAAAATCATACACTTCTACACTTGAAATATCAGGAATGAATTATTGTATTTGGCAGCATTGGCAACTACTTATGAATACAGTCAATTTGGAAACTTGGTGGAATTATACAACAGAATTCCAGCTGAAGCTGCATCATGCAGACCTATCACCAACTTATATATCATCATCGTTTAACGTCCGCTTTCCATGCTAGCATGGGTTAGACGATTTGACTGAGGTCTGGTGAACCAGATAGCTGCACCAGACTCCAATCTGAACCGGCAGAGTTTCTACATCTGGATGCCCTTCCTAATGCCAACCACTCCGAGAGTGTAGTGGGTCCTTTTATGTGCCATGTGCACGAGGGCCAGTCAGGTGGTACTGGCAACGGCCACATTCAAATGGTGCCGTTTATGTTCCACCTGCACAGGAGCCAGTCCAGCAGCACTGGCAACGACCTCCTTCAAAATCCTTTTCTGTCATTAACTCAGGCATCCCTGTATTCAGTCAGTACACTTCTAATAAATCCCTCACAGAAAAATGCAATTCATTCTAACTTGTATTGTATCAACACACTTTTGATTCTGTTTCCCACTAATCACAGCTCTAATCCCTTTGATCAAATATCTTCTTGATCAAAGCTGAGTGGGATTAAACCACACATATAAAAAAACAAAACAACTGGACAGTCGAAAAATTGCAACATGCCCAAACTACTACATGATAGATTAATTGCAAAGATTAGAATTGGTAATTACTTCATTACCAATAGTTGAAAATTTGTAAATTTGGTACAAGACTGTAAATTGAAACAGGAGGGGCTACTTTGAATGGATCCTCAAGAGTGTTGCTTATTTTATACATGTTGATGTAATTAAAAATCTAATCAGCTTTGGTGGGACGAGAACTCAGGAGGTTTAGGGATCATCATCATCATCATCATCATCATTTAACGTCCGCTTTCCATGCTAGCATGGGTTGGACAGTTCAACTGGGGTCTGGGGAGCCCGAAAGCTGCACCAGTCCAGTCTACCATTTAGCTATGCTAGCAACATATCCCTTCTGTTTCTGTTTATTTTTCTATCTCTCTCTTTCTCAATCTATTCTCCTTCTACCTTTCTCCTTACTTCAGTCGATCTTCCTCTGCCTTACACTCATTCCTTGAATTCCCTCCTTGCCTCTTCCTAGCTTCATCTACAACCAGCTGCCATCACATATTGTTTCAAAATCTACTTCTGTATTCTCTTCATACCTCTCTCAGCAATCTTCCTTCACTGCTAACCCCCACCACATTCCCTACTGCATTCATTACCTCTTCCTCTAGTTTTCTATAGCCTCAACCATCCTTGATTCATTGAAGATCTGCATAATGATACCTCCTTTATTATTATAGTATATCTATTATAGAAGATATACATACATACATATACATACATACATATACATACATACATACATACATACATATACATACATACATACATACATACATATATATATATATATATATATATATACATACATACATACATATATATATATATACGTGTGTGTGTGAGTGTGTATGTATATATTAATTCTTGGTAGGGACACCATATTTCGTTTTGCAACCATAATATACTACCAAGTATATTAAAGGTTAATAAATCAATATTGAGTCCTACTTCTGTGTTAGCAGTGGGGTATAATTATTTTTACGTTTATCTCTACAGATTTTCTATAGAATTTAGAGTCAAAACTGAAAGTTACAACTTAGAAACCTTTAATTTCTTTGGTAGTATGTTATTGATGCAAAACGAAATAGGTTGTCCCTACCAGCAATTCATATGAAAATAACTGTTGCCAATATGTGTTCAATATGTGAATTGGTCTACCCATTAGTGTCACAGCAGTTGACTTAGTGGGTATTTAATTTAGTGGAGAGTTAACGGAGTGGGCATGGTGTTGAAGAAGGAGCAATAAGTTTTGAAATAGGCATCTACATCTCTTATCGATTTTTTCTGTCTTTGATCACATTGTTTACATAGACATATAAGAAAAATAAATTTCTGTGGTGGCTCTAAAGTCTATATAAAACTTGTGGGAATAAAATTTTAAAATATATGCATGTTTTTAGTAGTATATATATATATATATATATATATATATAAGAACAAAACACCCCCATCCAATGGACGATGCTGAGTTGTCAAACATTTAAACCAAATTTTCTCAAAACAACTTGTCTGACCGTCCCATAGGCCTCCCCTTTGAGAAACGACACCAGCAAAAGACAGATTTTAACTGATGTACTTGCACGTACAAATGCACGTTCCCACGGCTTTATCGATCGCATTCTCACCTGGAATCAATTTTTGTAATGTTTTCGAAACTTATATGTGCCCTTATACTGTCAGCATCTACATATCAAATTTGAGCACAATCGGATGGAGGATGCCCAAGATCCTAGAAGACACACACACACAGACAGACAGAATGGATTTTATATAATAGATAGTTAAGAAGAATGATGGAAACTGATGTCAAAAGAACTAGTGGATGGGAAGGATCGAGAGATCCATACATAAAGATGATGGAAGAGAAAAAGGACAAGAGATTTTGTGAGGCAGAATGAAAATGATACAACAAAATGAAGCCTGCAACGTAATCCTTGCTTTACCTGTGAAGATGGGTTAAGACACTTATTGTTGGTGTTTGTTGCAAGGAAGAAATAAAAGTGATTGGCTTATTAACATAAACTGTTTTCTTTCCTGTTTTTGGTGTGGAAGGTTGTGGTACAGAGCCTGTGGGATTTTAAAATCTTTTTTAAATAGATGTAAGTGTGTAGCTAACATATTTATGGATATATAGAAATAGAAGGTATTTGTGGAGAAAATAAGCATTTTTATGAAAAAGAAAAATATTTCCCTGATTAAATAAGCTGGATAATTTGTTTTTACAGACATGAAAGTATTTACTTTGTTTATTTATCTATTTATTTAATTCTTTGTTGGCTGATTGGTTTATTGACTTCTTGGGGAAAAAACTAAGGAAAAAAAAAATGTTTTTAATATCAGTTTATTGAATATATTTTCACTTTCAATAAACACATAAGTATGCACAAACCCACCCATGTAATAGATAGAGAGGTAGATCAATATAGATATGTGTGGGTATATATAGGTATGTTTGTCTATTAGTGTGTGTGTGTAGACCATGAAAGTGATTTATTGCAAGATTTATGTGCCAGTTGAATGGTCAAGCACTTGGTGAATATTGAAAGTCTAAGGAATAACTTGGTAAAAGGCACAGTTGAATAATTGTATGTTGAGGAATGAGATGGAATACAGTAATGAAATGGGAATGGTTGTGATGGTTGCTTATTTTCTTTGCCTTCCTCTTCTTCATATACTTCTCTTCTTTTCCTACTGTTGCTTCTTGTGGTAGTGGTAGTAGTAGTAGTATTGTTGGTGGTGGTAGTTGTCATTATTGTCGTTGTATCTAAATCAGTACTGATCAAGCAGAATAAACCATAAGTGTAGCCAATTGAACAACTTCAGATATATTGTCCATTTCTGTTTCTTTTTGCTTTATATTTTTATTGCTTGCTTGTTTTTCTATTTTTATTTTCACCACTATAAATGGTAATTATTCAATCAGTCTCTTTAGGATGAAAGGAAAGTTCCAATTCAACAGGAATTGAACTCAGAATTCTACATTACTGAATAGGTCATCAAATATATATAGCCTAAACTGCCTTGAATTTCGTGATCTATAGGGACTTACAATTTTTTTTTCCACTCTTTCAAAGAAGAGCTATAATAAAAATACACAAGATTGATCAGTTTTTGTCTTTTGTATTTCTACTTTCACCAACTTTTGATTGGTATAGTCACTAATCACCTGAAGGTAACATACAAAAACACTCACTCACATAAATACAGATTTTTCATATATTTCATACTTTATAAGAATGGAGAAAAAAAAATTATATAATTCCTCAATTTTTTCCTAACTTCTACAAATAAATTTTGATGTTTGTAACTATTTGGTGCAGAAATTTTCTTTTTTCAATTATTTTATAGAATATTCGAGTACAATTGTCTTCAATATTTGTCATGTACAGATATTGACACACAAACACAGACACATAAATAAACATCTCTCCCCCACTCTCTTTCTCTTTCTGAGTGTATGTTTGTATATATTGTGTATATGCATGCATATAAGTAGATATATTTTTGTGTGCATGTGCATTTTTTTTCTTTCTTTTACGATTCTTTGAATTCGAATAAAGAAGATGGTAGTTTGTAGCTAAGAAACAAAGCTCTATTATTTGAATGTAGATATCAATAGAAGAAGACAATTTTTTATGATGATACTGAGTTTTAAAAAAGTTTTGCATACTTTCACAGTTCTGCTTTTTTATATTCATATATCATGCATTTATAAAAAAAAAAATGGAAAAAAGAGCATTATAGGTTTCCAGTCAACCAAGCACTGTTCACTGCTTACAGATTGAATTTGAAGAATGCATGCTCTATGTTTTCTTTCCTTCTTTCTTTATTTCTTTTATAGTTTGTTTGTTTCTTTTTATTAATTTAGTTTAGAGTTCGTTTCAGGTTTCAAAGCAATTGTCTTTGGCTGACCTCATTCTCATTGATTCTGAATAAAATTTTCACATCTACTGGACAGTAAATAACATATATACACAGACACACACATATATATATATATATATATATATATATATATATGCGAATAATCCATATTTTTATTGCTTTTCCTTTTGTCTTGCTCAATTACGTTTTGGTTGTTTTGCTAAATTTTTCTTGAGAACATTTCTTAGTGGTAAGACCATAGCGGATCTATTTCTAGCATAAGGGTGTCCACATAGTGGTTTCCCTCGAATACTGTCCCTCTCGCGTCTAACCACTGTCCAAAGTCTGGACGCCATGATAGAACGCTAGCTCCTACATGCATTTTTTTCTCTCCTTGTTTTTTTTCTGTGCATCTTTCTGTCGAAGAGCGTAGGCTCGAAACGTAAAAGACTTTTTCTATTTCTATTCCTGAGCGCTATACTAATACATTTGTTTGTTTGTAATCCACCTGCCTTTGTCTTTTGTTTATTTTCGTAAACCTTCCCGTTATATATATATATATATTCTGTCGAAGAGCGTAGGCTTGAAACGTAAAAGACTTTTTCTCTTTCTATTTCTTAGCACTATACTAATACATTTGTTTGTTTGTACTCCACCTGCCTTCATCTTTTGTTTATTTTCGTAAACCTGCCCATTTTATATATATATATATATATTTGTCCTGAACAGATATATTATAGGCCTGTTCTGTTTGCATTTGGTAGAAGTTTTTGATGGGAATGTTTCACCAATATTCCATGTGTAATTTTACCAAATATCAGAAATAGTTTAAATAATTTCTCCTAAAGCAGTTCTTATTACTAATGGATGGCATTGTATAATGTTTTAGGAACATTATCATGGCACAGAGGAAGGTAATGGAAGATACCGCACATCCTGATCCCAAATATAATATTTCCCATATATATCCACCACCACCACCACCACCACCACCATCATCATCATCATCATCATCATCACCGTCGCCATCATCATCATCATCATCACCATCATCATCATCACCGTCATCATCATCATCATTATCCTCACCATCATCATCATCATCATCATCATCATCATCATCATCATCACCACCACCACCACCACCACCACCACCACCATCATCATCATCATCATCATCATCATCATCATCGTCGTCGTCATCATCATCATTTTTGGTTACATCTTTGGAGTCTAAATGTGTCATTGTCTCTGCTTCAACATGTATTAAACATGATTAAATCTTGATTTTAGAATGCATTACCTTGAAATATAAACATGTATTGATCAAGAGGCCAAGAGAAGCAACTTTGCTTTTAATATTTGTATCATTCTGAAAACTTTAGAAAATATAGATATGCATACCCTTTTGTCTTTTTGATGCAGTCCAGTCAGGTGTTCCAGGTGCTAGCATTAATACAGGTACTGAAACTACAATATTGCATTGTACCTGAGATCGCTTAGGAGAGGAGATATTGATGAATTGCATGATTTGTAAGTAATTCACTAACAACTCCTAAGATTTTGCTCTTTTCATATTATCATAGTTGTTTATTCCTTATTGTTGTTGTTATAATAATAATAATAATAATAATAATAATAATAATAATAATATAATAATAATAATAATAATAATAAAGATTACACTGGGGGACGTTTAAGATGTAAGAAGGAAAATACAGAGCTCCGAAATCTATCCACAAACATCGAAAACAAGGACATCCTATGGAGCCAAAGATTTACTAACAAAGAATTGGACTGTATCCGAGTAAGTAATACTAATTGAAATTTATTACTATTTTCGAAACAAAATGATGTATTTTGACTCGATATCATCTCCACCTCTAACACAACACATGTAAACATGTGTGGAACATCACGATCATCCCCGACCCCAAACACCATGTACAAAGGAAACTACGAAGAAAAAGAAATTAAATGCCACCGATACTATTCAACCCAAGAATAACAATCGAGCGGTATGTACATTAAACTTACAACAAAATATGTACGAAAAACTACACGTGCAAAATAATGTGACAACAGAAATTAACGGACCGGTACCCTACGAAAATGACAACCGTCAAAATAATGGGCCGGACGTTGTACCTCATGTCCTGCAAATAAAACCCAAAAGACGTAAATGGACACGTGAGGAATACATTTCTATCTTACACGCATACTTCACAGCAGTGCTCTACCCAAAAAATGAAAATACAACAACACATACATATAAAATATGGAAGGAAAATAATAGAGATATAGACTTGGATACAGCAATGAACCTTAATAAATTAGCTAACGTACGAAGATACATTCTCAACACAAAAAAAAAAAATATCAGAAATAGAAATAGAACATCTAAAAGGAAAAATACACCAGGAAAATGTAGATAGAAGCCACACAACAATGCCCAATAATATAAACACTGAAACTGTAATACACGAAGACAAATGCAATATTCCCAACAAACACGATGTAAACAACGAAGGGGAGCCTAATGATTATGATAATATAAAAAATAAAATAATCAAAGAACTGAAAACCACAGAGCCAAAAATGGAACCACCGACCATACCTCCCAAGAATCAAAATAAACGAAATAACAACACCAATTATAAACAGAATAAACCTAACCGTCACGGAACTAATAGCCACTGAAAAAAAAAAAGTGATATCACTGAGCTAAATGACTTAATATACGCAGCAGCCACTGCAGCCACAAAAGAAGCTGGATACTCACTCAAACCCGCCCAAACAGGAGTACCACCACCCAAACAAACCCTGCGGATAAACAACATCCAAAACAAAATTAAAAAAATTAGAAAAGACCTGTCGATTCTTAATGAAATCAGCAAACAATCAACGCTACTGAGCAACAAAAAGAAAACAAAAATACTCCGCAAATATAACATCACAGAGAAAGATTTGCCTGAGATAAAAGAAAAACTGAAGCAAGATATCATTGCCAAAGCACAAAGGATCCACCGGTACGAGAAACGCCAACGCTTCTTTGAACAAGACAAAAAGTTCAACTCCAACCCCAAAAAGTTCTACCAAGAACTGGGCAAAAATAAAATAGAAGTCACTGCAGCACCAACGGCAGAAGAATTGGAAGAATTCTGGTGAGAAATATGGTCGGCGAACGAACAACCAAAAAAAAGGAGTATCAAAATAACAAACTCGGCATCTGAACAACTTTGGACCCCCATAACAACTGAAGAGGTCACCCAGGCACTGCAAAGACTAAGCAACTGGAAGGCACCTGGGCATGACAAGATCCCCAACTTCTGGTTGAAATATCAAACAGGAATACACAAAAAGCTGGCTGAAAACTTTAACAACATACTAGCAGAGCCAGAGACAATGCCTGAATGGCTCACGAAGGGGAAAACCATCTTAATTCCCAAATCAAATGAAACAGCAAAACCAGAAAACTACAGACCAATAACCTGCCTCCCTACTATGTTCAAGGCATTTACTGCAGTGATATCGCAAAGGCTGAACAAGCACCTGGACGAAAACAAACTGTTCCCAGAAGAGCAGAAAGGATGCCGCAAAGGCTCATATGGCTGTAAAGATCAACTATTGATTAATAAAGCCATAACTGAAGACAGCCACAGAAAGAAGAAAGGCCTCAGTATGGCCTGGATTGGCTACAAAAAGGCGTTTGATAGCATCCCATCCCCCACACATGGATCCTCGAAACACTAGCCATTAACAAAGTAGCACCAACAATCATAAAATTTATAGAGCACTCTATGAATAAATGGCAAACAGTCCTACACCTCCAAACAAAAGAGGGACTCATGAAAACCAAAGATCCCCATCAGAAGAGGATATTCCAGGGAGACACGCTCTCTCCACTCCTTTTCTGCTTGGCACTGTCACCTCTATCTGATATACTAAATAGAACTGGATGCGGATATAAATGTTACGGCAAAACGATCAGCCACCTTTTATATATGGATGACCTAAAACTATACGCTGCAAATGACAAACAGCTGGAAACACTATTAAAACAGTTCATGGATTTACCAAAGAAATAGATATGAAATTTGGATTAGAAAATGCGCCAAAGTAACCATGAAAAGAGGAAAATTAGTTAAGAGTAACAACATCACACTAGATAAAACCAATGAAATAAAAGAATTAGACCAAAGCCAAACTTACAATACTTAGGAATCCATGAACTAGATAAGACACAACACACACAAATGAAAGAGAAAATAAAAAAGAATATTATAGACGAGTTAGATCAATACTAAAACAGAGCTCAATGCTAAAAACAAGATAATAGGTATCAACACTTTAGCTGTCCCAGTTATAAGTTACAGCTACAATATCCTTAACTGGACACGAAATGAACTGTCCAAAATAGATAGGAAAACAAGAAAAATACTGACAGGATCTAGGATGCATCACCCAAAATCTGACATAGAAAGACTATATATACAACGTATAGAAGGTGGTAGAGGCCTTATACAGCTGGAAAACTACTATAAAATAACCACCATAGGACTGCAAAAATATCTACTTCAGAAGGAAGGAAAACTGATCCAGATAGTGGCAAAAACACGAGCAAAACAAAAAACTGTTCTCAGTATTTAAGGAAGCTGACAATACAAACAAGAAATCATACCACCTAATAAACATGAAGAAGAAGAAGAAGAAGAAGAAGAAGAAGATGAAGAAACAACAAAAGCTATAAAACAAATGAAATCCAAACTAAAAATAGAACAGCAACGAACCATGATAAAACGATGGCAAGAAAAGCCCCTTCATAGTAATACTGGACTAAACTAAACGCAAAAGAAATAGAAAAGAAAAATCCCAGCAATGGTTGAGAAGCTCAGGACTCAAAGCAGAAACAGGGATTTTAATTGCAGCACAAGACCAAAGCCTCCCCACCAGAAATTACCAAAAACATGTAATGAAAAGAAATATTACAAGTAACTGCAGAATATGTGAAGATGGACAAGAAACAATAAATCATATTATCTCTAGCTCTGCCCAGTCCTGGCTAAGAAGGAATATATTCACAGACATGACAGAGTTGGAACCTACATACATTGGAAGTTATGCCAACATTATGGAATAACAACAGAAAAAGATTGTATAGCCACACACCAGAAAAGGTCACAGAAAACGAGAAAGCAACCATACTCTGGGATATGCCGATACACACAGATAGAGAAATTAAGGCCAACAGACCAGATATAGTTGTCAGAGATCATGAAGAAAAAAAATGCTTTCTAATTGATGTATCAATACCGGCAGATGACAACGTGTCTCTAAAGAAATGGAGAAACTCTCAAAATACAAAGACCTGGAAATAGAGGTAACTAGAATGTGGAATCTGAAACAGAAACAATTCCTATCATAGTAGGTGCATTAGGCATGATAAAAAAATATTCAGACAAATACATAACAAACACCAGGACTTACAAACACATATAACATACAGAAAATTGCACTACTAGGCACTGCACACATCCTACGCAGAACACTTTCCATACAATAACCATCAGAGCATCACAAACAATCACAGCACATACCCAAGGCACACAGGGCTGCGCTCGGTAGTGAAGAAAAGCACACTATAAAAATAAAAACCTACTAATAATAACAACAATAACATCATCATCATCATCATCATCATTGTATTATTACTATTATTATTATTATTATTATTAATTATTATTATTATTATTATATTATTATTATTATCATCATCATCATTGTTTTACTTCTCAGATGGTTTGGTCCTGTTTGTTCCAGTAGACTCTCTGAGAGTGGACAGCAACCTGCTGTCAGAGGTCTCACAGGGCCTCTTTCTTCTTTAATACTTGGTTGTTAATTATCGTGGGAGACATTCAACATCCAAGTACCAATCTCAAAATTCTAGCTGTCTCCAGCAGAGCAGTTTTTTCAGGCTTGCTCAGCTCTTATGTGAATTCCAATTTCTTTGAGATATTCCTTGAACTTGGTTGTTAGTGCTCCAAGTGTCCCTACAACTACTGAAATGACAGACACTCTCCTCAGTCCACATTCTTGCAATTTCATCTTTTAGTACTCTTTACTCTTTTACTGGTTTCAGTCATTTGATTGTGACCATGCTGTAGCACCACCTTTAAGTCGAGCAAATTGACCCCAGGACTTATTCTTTGTAAGCCTAGTACTTATTCTATCGGTCTCTTTTGCCAAATGGCTAAGTTACGGGAATGAAAACACACCAGCATCGGTTGTCAAGCAATTTTGGTGGGGGGACAAACATAGACATACATACATATATGCATATATACTTTATTAAAAAGCAGCAGAAATTCAACAAAACCTGTTACTCTGAGTTTCACGTTCCTGTTCGTCGGACAGTTTTTGTTAAAATAGAACCGATATGCCAATTCTATCAAGACTAGTATAAACGCAACACCTTTAAAAATGGACTTGTTTGATTGGTCCTTTCAAATAACGGTTATTTTTGAGTGATAAACAAAAATGAGCTAGGTTTTGTTGAATTTATGCTGCTTTTAAATAAAGCATATTACTCTACCCCTGGTATTTGAGTACTCTTTTTTCCACATTGTTTCTCATTTATGTGTTTACTCCGGTATATGCATATATATATATATATACGACGGGCTTCTTTCAGTTTCCATCTACTAAATCCATTCCCAAGGCTTTGGTCAACCCGAGGCTATAGTAGAAGACACTTGCCCAAGGTGCCATGCAGTGGGACTGAACCTAGAACCATGTTGTTCGTAAGCAAGCTACTTACCACATAGCCACTCCTATGCCTATAGTCTGTACTTTTCAATTTCTTAAAAATTCTATGTCACCTTTGCGTGCATCTCCAGGTATTGCAATATCTATGATATTGGTTTCCTTTTTTCCTTCATCTACCACAACAATATCTGATCTCCGAGCCTCAATTAGGGAGTCACAGTGGATTGTAAAATCCCACAGTATATTATGCTCCTTGTTCTTGGTGACTCCTTCTGGTTATATGTTCATACCATTTTTGTGCTCCATGCAGGCTGTATGTTTCACATAGCCTCCGGTAGATGAACTCAACCATGTTATCATGTCTCCTTTTGTAGTACCTTTGGGCCAGTTTGCTCCACTCACACACAATATGTGAGATTGTTTCGTTTCTGCTGCTACACATTCTACAAAGGGGCAATTCACTATTCTTGTCTATTTGGGACTTGGTGTAATTAGTTCTCAGAGCTTGTTCCTGTGCGCTGCATATCAATGCCTTAGTGCATCCTTTCAGATCGCTTTTTCTTAACCATCTTCAAGTGTTGATCTTGTCTTTTCCTTCGATTTCTCTGAGGTATTGCCTATTCAGTAGTTTCATTTTCCAGTTGTTTATAATTTTTTCTTCATCAAATTGTTTCTTAAATGTTTGTGGGTGCATCGCACTTTCCTTAGGTATTATATTGTTAATTCTAACTGCAGCAAGCAAGGGTTCATCTGCTGTTTTATGTACCATTCCTGACTGTTCTTCTCGTTGATAACACAGATTTTGGATCCTATGAGGCCTCTTCCACCCCAGTTTCTAGGCACACACAGTCTGTCAGTCTCACTTTTAGGGCGTAATTACTTGTTAATTGTCATCACTTTTCAAGTTTCCCAGTTCATTTCCTCATGCTCGTTCTTTGTACTCTAGTTTTCCTGTACACTCCTCAAGCTCGTTCTTGAGGAAATTATTATTATTATTAATATATACTCAACAGATTAGACTGTTGGAAAAGAAAAGTATCCTAACATTGGGCTACAACAGGTAGCCTTAGATACCAAGAAACCTCCCATTGGGTTACAGCAATTAATATTATTATTATTATTATTATTATTATTATTATTATTATTATTATTATTAAAGACGAAGGGCGCAATTTGATTGTAAGATATTTTATTAGTTGAACGATATTTCAACAGTATGTCTGTCTTTGTCAAGTTCAAAATAAGAAGTGATAAACTAGAGGACAAAGAACAAGCTTGAGGAAATGAAAGACGTACTGTTGAAATATCGTTCAACTAATAAAATATCTTACAATCGAATCGCGCTCTTCGTCTTGACTGTTTACCTCTGTGAAGAGTTACGTCAATCCTTTTTAAAATATATTATTATTATTATTCAGTAGTTTTATTTTTATAGCGTGCTTTCACTTCCCTACCAAGCACAACTCTGTGTGCCTTGGGTATGTGCTGTGATTTGTTGTGATGCTCTGATGGTTACTGTATTGAAAGTGTTTTGTGTAGGATGTGCGCAGTGCCCAGTAGTGCAATCTTCTGTATGTGATATATATTTGTAAGTCCTGGTGTTTTTGTTATGTATTTATCTGAATATTTTTTTATCATACCTAATGTGCCTACTATGATAGGAATTGTTTCTGTTTTTAGATTCCACTGTCGATTTACCTCTATTTCCAGGTCTTTGTATTTTGAAAGTTTCTCCATTTCTTTTAGAGAAATGTTGTCATCTGTTAGTATTTTTTTCTTCATGATCTCTGAGAACTATATCTGGCCTATTGGCCTTAATTTCTCTATCTATGTGTATTGGCATATCCCAGAGTATGGTTGCTTTCTCGTTTTCTGAGACTTTTTCTCGTGTGTGCCTATACCATTGTTTTTCTGTTGTTATTCCATAGTGTTGGCATAGCTTCCAGTGTATGTAGGTCCCAACTCTGTCGTGTTATTATTATTATTATTATTATATGTTTGACTTTTGCTTTACATTTGTATAAGTTGGCTCCAAGTCTCACCCAGAGACCTCAAGAGACAACAAGTTGGAAGTTCAAGTTGGTGTTATGCCTAGGGTGCCATATATTTGGTTTTGTACTTAGTGTTGTACTAGTGAATGTCTAAAAAACCGTACGAAAATTATGTTTGTTTTAAAACTTGAGATTACATAGAAAGTATTTTGCATAGGATATGAGCAGTTCCTATGAGCACTATCTTTTGAATTTCTGCCATACAAGCATACATACATACATACCCATACACATACATACATATCCACATACATACACATGCGTGCACATGCTCATACAGACACACAAACACACACATATACACAATAAATCAATATGTGCATGGTGAACAGCAAGAATCAAAATGATGTCTTACATATTCATTCTTTACTTGTTTTGGCAGATTTAAGCATAGATACACTAATTACTATTGTATTTCATCAACTGGGTACAACTTCCTCTTTCAGATAAATGTATGTTCACCATAGGCTTAATTCATTAGTGTAAGGTAAGTTTGGGACACCAGTGTTTTGATATCATTCTGTCTCTTCAGTCAAAGTCACTCAGGACTAATGAATCTGAAAACAGTTTATGGCTCTTATTTATAACTTCAGCATATATCATATTTGCTGATGTGTACTATATACCATCCAATAATAAATCCTCTCATGCATGATTGACAGTGAGAATCACATGATGACTTACAGACTCATTCTTAATTCATTTTGGCAAATTCAAACATGAATGTACTAATCACTATTGTATTTCATTAACAGAGAACAACTCCTTTCAGACGAATGTGTTCATAGCGCACATTCTTCATTAATGTAAGGTGACTTTAGGACACTCAAATAATTTGCTTGTTGAAGTTATAAGCAAAATCCACACACTCCTGTTAAATTCATTAATCTGGTGGGTAGCTTTGATTAACATCAAAACACTGGCTGCCCAAAATCACCTTACATGATGTAAATGGGAATTATTTAATAACATGTTTGTTTTGTATAGGTGTAGGAGTGGCTGTGTGGTAAGTAGCTTGCTTATGAACCACATGGTTTCGGGTTCAGTCCCACTGCCTGGCACCTTGGGCAAGTGTCTTCTACTATAGACTCGGGCCGACCAAAGCCTTGTGAGTGGATTTGGTAGATGGAAACTGAAAGAAGCCCGTCATATATATGTATGTATATACATATATATAGATATATGTATGAGTGTGTATATGTTTGTGTGTCTGTGTTTGTCCCCCCAACATTGCTTGATAACCGATGCTGATGTGTTTATGTCCCTGTAACTTAGCAGCTTGGCAAAAGAGACCGATAGAATAAGAACTAGGCTTACAAAGAATAAGTCCTGGGGTCGATTTGCTCGACTAAAGGCGGAGCTCTAGCATGGCCGCAGTCAAATGACTGAAACAAGTAAAAGAGTAAAAGAGAAAGAGAGAGTATTCAGGTACTACATAAAGAATACTCATGAAAAACGTTGATATTGCTGTTTGACACCTCTCAAGTTATATTGAACATTTATTTAAAATATAAAACTAGTATTTTTGTTGGTTTCTATACATATATTGAAAACACTTGCTTCTTTTTCTTATTAATATTTCTCTCCCTCCTTTCTTTTAGAAAAGCAACAAGATGAAACAAATGCAGGTACGTATAACTACATTAGCTAGTTTTACCATCCTTTCTTTAGATGTTAAATCATAAGTAGATAGCCATCGGCTGTTATTTCTAGCAAGCTGAATTACCACACCTTGACTCATCATTGTGACTACTGTTTTAAGTAGTGCAGGTTTTCCTATGTCCATTTAATACAAAGAACACTAGAGAGAAAGTAGAGTAGAGATAGAGCCGGGATAATACTTTGAGAGTGAGGGAAGAAAAGTTGTTATAGAGAATGAAAGAAATATAGATAGATAAATGGAAAGGAAAAGGTAGTGGAAGGTGGTGGTTTATTTGCAACTTGTACTGCTATATCCTATGGCAAGGTTTGACTCATTTGAAAATGTTTCAGTAAATTGACTTACATCACAAAAACTGGAATAACAGTTGCTCTCTGTGACAGTAATTATTCAGGCAAAAGATGATGCTCTCTATTGTTAAAACTGTTTAATTGTGAAGTTCAATAATTTTAGGTTAGCTTCTTCATCCCAGTAATTTTTAACCATATGATGGATGATATAGACAGTGGAAACATCGAAACTTTATGTATGTTATCAGTAAAAGCATTAACTATAATCTTAGTAAAAGTCTTATATATGTTGTCAATGAAAGACATTTGTTCTAATTCTTTCTTATGATAATACACATAGACCCTAACTTATCAGTCATATAGTTTTCAATGCTTGTTGAAGTTTCATTATCACTTTATAATGGTACTTTGATACAGTACCTCAGCATCACTGGGTACCACTGCTACCTAATATGCAGGAATTTTTTGTTTAGTAACTAGGTCTGGTTGATATGGCAGCCAAGTCTCCCTAAAAATAGCACCTTCTTGTCTCTTGCATTTGTTTATATGTGTATACAAACCAACGTAGGAACTACTACATGGTCACTAGGACTGGTAGAAAAAGCAGCCAAATCTCTCTCATGCCACAAGTTATATGCAAAAATGGTTGTATGCGACTCAGTTAAAATTTGACTTTGTTTCTATGAATTATCAAAAGAAATATGTGGATTCTTCAAAGTTGATAATTATGTACCCATCTATAAATTGTTCTAAATTTTCACACAAACTTCAGATATTTGATATTTTTAACTTCTTAGATACTGATTGATTTAAAAAAATTAAATTCATTGAAATTTAATAATTGGTACTTTGTTTTCCACTGACAACAGATATAATAATTCAAAACATTACTTACCATAAACTAAAGCATAAGGATTGACTTCAAGATATTTAGCTCAAATTTCTGGGGTAAGTTTATACCTGCTCTATAGATTACCTCCAAACATACAACAATCTACTGTATATTTGGAGTCAACCAAAACTTATGCCTAAATGATGGAAACATGTGCTGCAGCATTAATGTAGTGCTGGATTTGTATAGCTACTTAATTATTGTATATTAATCTCTGTGTAAATATCTTAAACATGTTTCCAAAACAAGAGTGTCTGCAGGAAATATTGGTGCCAGGTTGCTTGAGTTATAAGTGATGAACAGTGATTATTTGTAGTGTCGCCTTACTGGCACTTGTGCCGGTGGCACGTGAAAAAACCTTTTGAGCAAGGTCGTTGCCAGTGCCACTGGACTGGCTCCTGTGCAGGTGGTACGTAAAAAACACCAAGAAAATAAATCGTTGCCATTGATGATGTTTTGTTTGAGGCAAGGGAGACAACACACAAATTTTAATTTATGAACAACTAAATATGGGGCAGCATACAGTAAGAAGTAAATACAGCAATAACTTTGCATGCGTTTCAGTCTTATTGAACCTCTTCAGTAAAGCACAGGCTTAAATATATTCATTGTATTCATTTTACTGGTCTATTCAATGAGTGTATGTTTCATGGGTGGAATGCATCTTGTTCCAACAAATTCTTCATATATTCAAATTATTCAAATGGTTTAATAAAATATTTATAACTTTCAATATTGTTATATTTTGATGGGTTTGACAAACTGAAATTTCAAAAAATAATTCATGTAATAATGAAACTTAATAATCTTAATTTAAACATAAACAGTTTAGTATGGTTAGTCATGAGTAGATTCGTGTTAAAAGCGTTAACACAGTGGTTCTCACATGAGTACAGATATAATTGAAAAGATGCTGGGTAGGATGTTGAATTATCATGTGTCATGAATTTGAAATAGTTTTAAACTTTTAAACATTTTCTAAATCATAGAAAAAAAATAAAACAGAATTACATGCATAGGTGCAGGAGTGGCTGTGTGGCTAGGCGTAAGAGTGGATGTGTGGTAAGTAGCTTGTCTACCAACCACATGGTTCCAGGTTCAGTCCCACTGTGTGGCATCTTGGGCAAGTGTCTTCTGCTATAGCCTCGGGCTGACCAATGCCTTGTGAGTGGATTTGGTATATGGAAACTGAAAGAAGCCTGTCGTATATATGTATATATATATATATATGCATGCGTGTGTTTGTGTGTCTGTGTTTGTCCCCCTGGCATTGCTTGACAACCGATGCTGGTGTGTTTACGTCCCCGTCACTTAGCGGTTCGGCAAAAGAGACCGATAGAATAAGTACTGGGCTTACAAAGAATAAGTCCCGGGGTCGATTTGCTTGACTAAAGGCGGTGCTCCAGCATGGCCGCAGTCAAATGACTGAAACAAGTAAAAGAGTAAAAAGAGTATATAGGTGCAGGAGTGGCTGTGTGGATAGGCATAGGAGTGGATGTGTGGTAAGTAGCTTGCTTACCAACCACATGGTTCT
>NC_043000.1:139087491-139094991 GCF_006345805.1 Octopus sinensis
TGATATATAGTATCGACAGGTAAGAAGTCTGGTTTAACTATTCTTGTCAAGACAAAAGAATTTCTGTAATTTTTTTTTGTGATATCTCACCCCATTTTGGAGATGTCTTCACTCTAATAGAGATCAAAAACCACCCAACTACATAAATGTTAGTAGCAGAGAGAAACAACATGAAATTGATAGCATGATATTGAGTACCTGTCATAGATAATGGAGAACAGATTCCTGGTGTGGTGAAATGAGGCTTGATTGTGGGCATCTGAATAATAATAATAATAATAATAATAATATAATAATAATAATAATATAATATATATATATATATATATATTATATATATATATATATATATACATTTAAAGTCAGTAACATTATATATTTTTTGAAGAACTTTATACTGCTGGTATAATATTTTATTCTAATGTATTTTCTCTATGAGATCAGTATCAACACCTCATGTCATATATAATTTTTCACTCAGTTATAACTTTATCATTAATAACTTTCTACATTCATGACAAAAACACGCCCTGTTTTCAAAATACTTTAACCTCTACTTAGCAATAAATACTATCTTCAGCTATATTTAACCCTTTTGTTACCAACCCGGCTGAAACCGGCTCTGGCTCTGAGTACAAATGCCTTGTTTTCATAAGTTTTGAATTAAATTCTTCAACCAAACCTTGGTCACAATTTATGTTTGTAACACTAACTGAATGATAACTAAGTTATTTTACTAAATTCTTTGTTATATTTAAAGTAATTCAAAGAAACACAGAGCATCTCAAAATAAATACAGTAAACACTGGTTTTTCCATCCAACATCTTTCAGCCATCCTGGTTTAATAACTTCTTAAATACTGGCAACCTGACTTTCCCAAAAAATTGTACACGCCATTTTTAAATTAGTTCACTTCACCTCCTTTTACAAAATTAATTTGAACCTGATGTGACTGGACTAGTCTTCTATTGCTACCTCTATTGAGTAATCTATATATATAAAGCTGAAGTTGTCTGTGTGGGGCAGGTTTGGTAGCTTTCAACTAACACTATCTCCTCCGAGACCCTGCGGTGCAAGTTGACCAAAATTGAGAGTATGATAGAAGAAGCCCAGCCCTTCCTTCCGTAGAAAAAGAGATTCACATCGGACCATGTTAACACCAAGAATTATTTACATCAAGAAGGTGCTTTTTTTCTATGAAAATCCCTATTTTTTACGATTTTTTTACTGCTGTATCGACAATTTTCAGTGGATTTCAACCAAAAAGTGTTCACTTAAAGAGAATAACAAGCTACATAATGCAAAATTTTACTTTTGAAAAATTCCAATTCTAAAGGGTCGAAACAAACCCGAGCAACGCCAGGTGATACTGCAAGTATATTTTAAAGTCAGAATGGTTGATGTATTTTGCTTGGTAACAGTAATTATTTTCTATTTCAAGACACCAATATTCATAAATCACAAATTGTGTGAGCATGGTATGATATGAGATAAACTCCTGCTAAAACGATGACTGTTGCCGTTTGCCATTCATCTTTTACGTTCTACTCCTCTTGCATGCCAAAATTTGAAGAAAAGACAAGAATATCATATCTTTCATTCTATCATCTATTTCAAGTTATTAAGTTACAACAATAAAATATCACTGATTGGGAAATGCCAGATAATTTATTGGTAGCAACTAATGCCTGAGATAAACATAAAAATAAGATACAAATGAGAGCCCCAGAAATTATGATGTTTTCTGCATTGCAAGCTGTAAACATATTTCACTGTCACCATTCTATCAGTGAATTCATATGTAATCCACATCATCGTCACATAATAATTCTGCTTGTTTCTCCGTTACTTAACCTGTCGGTAATGCTTTCACGCGATTAGCCAAAGGGGGTAGAAGGGGGCAGAGAGGTTAGGAGGCGGTGGAGGGGAAGTCGAAGGGAGGTGGATGAGAGGTGGATGAAAGGTGAAGAGGTGGGGTGGGGAGGTGGTGGTGAGCGAAATCTGTAATTTTTATTTTTTGAACCAAGTGTTCTTTTCAATCCATTACTTAGCCCACCTGTAACGTTTTCACATGATTACTCATTTACTCTTTTACTTGTTTCAGTCATTTGACTGTGGCCATGCTGGAGCACCGCCTTTAGTCGAGCAAATTGAACCTTGGACTTATTCTTTGTAAGCCTAGTACTTATTCTATCGGTCTCTTTTGCCAAACCACTAAGTTATGGGAACATAAACACACCAGCATCGGTTGTCAAGCGATGTTGGAGGGGGACAAACACAGACACACAAACACATACATACATAAATACATATATATATATATATATATATATACATATATACAACAGGCTTCTTTCAGTTTCCATTTACCGAATCCACTCACAAGGCTTTGGTCGGCCTGAGGCTATAGTAGAAGACACTTGCCCAAGGTGTCATGCAGTGGGACTGAACCTGGAACCATGCAGTCGGTAAGCAAGCTACATACCACACAACCATTTCTATGCCTATTAGTGATTAGTTGAAGAGAAAGGTGAATAGTGAAAGAAAAAGGAGAGAGCAAAAGTGGGTAAGGGGAAGAGTGAGAGAGAAAGAGGGAGAGTGCATAAAGTATATAAAGGGCATTAAGTAATCATTGTATTCCAATTTCTTTCACTTTTCAATGAGAAGCTGATGAGTGACTATGTTTAATACAGAAACAACACAGACTGTGTTTTCAGATTTTTTTGATAATCGACCCCAGGACTTATTCTTTGTAAGCCTAGTACTTATTTTATCGGTCTCTTTTGCCGAACCGCTAAGTTACGGGTACATAAGCACACCACCATCAGTTGTTAAGCGATGTTGAGGGGGACAAACACAAACACATAAACACACACATACATATATGTATATATACATAGATATGACGGGCTTCTTTCAGTTTTCATCTACCAAGGCTTTGGTCGGCCCGAGGCCAATTATCATAATTGAATTAACATCCACTTTTCCATACTGGCATGTGTCAGATAAAATTTCTTGAAACAGTTTTTCCACAAATAGAGGTTCTTTCTTTTGCTGGCCATTGCTACTTTCCACGCAATTTACTATTTCCTTTGGTGCTTTGAACGATGGCTGAACAATTTTACATGGCAGATTGTAAATAAAAATACTATTGCACAACTGATGGTATTGGTTTCACACACCTTGTAAATAGGTGCAGGAGTGGCTGTGTGGTAAGTAGCTTGCTAACCAACCACATGGTTCTGGAGTCAGTCCCACTGCGTGGCACCTTGGGCAAGTGTCTTCTACTATAGCCTCAGGCCGACCAAAGCCTTGTGAGTGGATTTGGTAGACGGAAACTGAAAGAAGCCCGTCGTATATATGTATATAAATATATATATATATATATATATATATATATATATATATATGTGCATGTGTGTGTTTGTGTGTCTGTGTTTGTCCCCTAGCATTGCTTGACAACCGATGCTGGTGTGTTTATGTCCCCGTTACTTAGCGATAGAATAAGTACTGGGCTTACAAAAGAATAAGTCCCGAGGTCGAGTTGCTCAATTAAAGGCGGTGCTCCAGCATGGCCACAGTCAAATGACTGAAACAAGTAAAAGAGTAAGTCAAGTGGAGGTTCATGGCTTAGTGGTTAGGGTATTGAACTCCTGATTGTAAGTCTGTGGATTTGATTCCTGGACTGGGCAATGCATTGTGTTCTTGAGCAAAACACTTCATTTCACATTGCTCCAGTTCACTCAGCTGGCAAAAATGAGTAATTCTGCTATGGACTGGCATCCCATCCAGGTGGGGAATATACATACCATGAAACTGGTAAACTAGCTCTTATATGTCAGTCATCAAATTCGAAGACTGGCATCCATACTAGTGGAGTGGTAAGAGCCCCATCCGAGCATGATCATTGCCTGAGCAGCTAGCTAGCTTCCGTGCCGGTGGCACATAAAAAGCAGCATTCGAGCATGATTGTTACCAGAATCGCCTTACTGGCACTTGTGCCAGTGGCACGTGAAAAAGAATTTGAGCAAGGTTGTTGCCAGTGGCGCTGGGCTGGTTCCTGTGCAGGTGGCATGCAAAAACACCATTTGAGTGTGGCCATTGCCAGTATCGCCTGACTAGCCCTTGTGCAGGTGGCACGTAAAAGTACCCACTACACTCTCGGAGTGGTTGGCGTTAGGAAGTGCATCCAGCTGTAGAAACTCTGCCAGATCAGATTGGAGCCTGGTGCAGCCATCTGGTTCACCAGTCATCAGTCAAATCATCCAACCCATGCTAGCATGAAAAGCAGACATTAAACGATGATGATTATGATGATGATGATGACTCATGAAGATAACTTTATCTTTATATTTGAATAAGTCAAGCCAATGAGTTTGCTGTTCTTTTTACTCTTGCTCTTTGTTATTTTTTTTCTTTACTTTTGCTTAATTTTACCCAGTTCTTTTGGGTATTCACCGCTAAAATGTGCTTTAATCTGAAACACGAATCACATGTGTTTCTGCACTACTTCATTTATTATGCTACCTTTGCCTTGGTACTTTATACTAGGCTCTAGTTTTTGGAGATCATTAGGATATACAAGTCCATTTTTGAAGTTCCCTGACCAGATATCGTCTCACATTAGCCCTGCTTTAATGACTCTCCCACACTGTGACACAAAAGTCACAAGTCATGGCTCAATATCTAATGTCTGTTACTGGGATGCCTACATTTCTTTAACTCGTATACTGGATCATAGACTATGGATCATATACTATGATCCTTAGCTAGATCACAGAGGTATAGTCAGTGTTATGTCTAACAATTTTAGTCAGAGCTTTGGCTTCATCTTATTTTTAAGCTTATATCAGAAAGTACTATAACTTTTGCCTCCTTCAGTTGAGATAATTTTTTCTAGTATACCCTCAAGAAGTTATCTTATAAAGAAAGGCTGAAGACTGTCGACCTTTATTCTCTAGAAAAACGCCACCGCCGTGGTGATCTCATTCTTGCTCACAACATCATAAGTGGAAAGCGTAACCTCTTGAAAGAGCTGTTCTTCACTCCTGCTCCAGAACGTCGGCTGCGGGGTCACTCCGAAAAGCTCTATCTGCGACGATTTCATCTCAATCGAAGGAGGGGGGCTTTCTCTGTCCGGGTTGTGGATTCGTGGAATAAGCTGCCGGACGAGATGGTGAAGATGCCGACGACTGCTCAGTTCAAAGTCTCTCTTGACCAGAAATGGCCTGAACTCTTTGCATGAACACCACCCTGTACATAACTCCATGTCCTCCTACATGGCCTTGTTTTTTGCTTTTTGAGCCAAAAAATTAACTAACTAGGCGCAGGAGTGGCTGTGTAGTAAGTAGCTTGCTAACCAACCACATGGTTCCGGGTTCAGTCCCACTGCGTGGCATCTTGGGCAAGTGTCTTCTGCTATAGCCCCGGGCCGACCAATGCCTTGTGAGTGGATTTGGTAGACGGAAACTGAAAGAAGCCTGTCGTATATATGTATATATATATGTGTGTGTGTGTGTCTGTGTTTGTCCCCCTAACATTGCTTGACAACACATGCTGGTGTGTTTACGTCCCCGTCACTTAGCGGTTCAGCAAAAGAGACTGATAGAATAAGTACTGGGCTTACAAAGAATAAGTCCTGGGGTCGAGTTGCTCGACTAAAGGCAGTGCTCCAGCATGGCCGCAGTCAAATGACTGAAACAAGTAAAAGAGTAAAGAGTAACTAACTAACTACCCTGGAGAGCTTGATATACTTGAATTGAGGGGAAAATTTATTCACTTCCATCTATTTATGAGTTGAGATATATAATTTTCTTCTTTGCTCTCTCTGAGATTAGTTCCTGTGGCAAAAAATGTTGTTTGGCTTTGCAACATTCTTCCATCTCAATGTTTTTTTTTCTTTTTTTTTTGATCTGTGATAGATCAAAATGTTTTATCTGGTCATTTCATATTGAAGGAAAGTTTTACATCATACAGCTGCTGCATAAATAGTCAACAGTATTTGGAATCCTGTAAGGACCACTGCTGCTATTGCTGTTATCGTTATTGTTGCTGTGAAGGTGTAATGCTTGCATATTCGGTACCATGAATACTTAATGACATTTCCTACATGTTTTCATTCTGAGTTCAAATCTTGCTGAAGCTGGCTTTGCCCTTCATCATTTTGGGGTTGTTGAAATAAGTACCAGTTGCATACTAGGGTCGATGTAATTGAATAACACCCTCCCCACAAATTGCCAGCTTTGTGCTTATCGTTGAAAGGACTATTACTGCTGCTGTCTTCCAAATAAAATATTTAGCTATTTGGAACATATTCTTCAATTAATTGCTCATTATACTCTTCATGCTCTTATTCTTTATTCTTTATTCTTTTACTTGTTTCAGTCATTTGACTGAGGCCATGCTGGAGCACTGCCTTTAGTCGAGCAAATCGATTCTGAGACTTATTCTTTGTAAGCCTAGTACTTATTCTATCAGTCTCTTTTGCCGAACCACTAAATAAACGGGGACATAAACACACCAGCATCGGGTGTCACAGATACAAAAAACATACACACACATGCATATATATACATATATGCGATGGGCTTCTTTCAGTTTCCGTCTACCAAATCCACTCACAAGGCCTGACGCTATAGTAGAAGACACTTGCTCAAGGTACCATGCAGTGGGACTGAACCTGGAACCATGTGGTTGGTTAGTAAGCTACTTACCACACAGCCACTCCTGTGTATATTTACTTATTTATTTCTTTGCTTCCATTTGATGTTGGTTTTTAGCCACTCTAGTTTCTTGTTTGTGTTGCATAATTATAGGTGGTAGCCATTTTGGATGTAAAACTGCAATATATGTAAATATAATTTTAAAAGTTTGCAGTAAACTTTTTGATTCTATACGTTAATACCGGATACTGAGGGCAGCTCCTACTTAGACAGCTACAGTTCTCTAACAAGTATCATCATTAACATCATTTAACATTCACTTTCCAGGCTGACATGAATAGAACAGTTTGGCAAAGAACCAGTGAGCTACAGGGTTGTGTCCTGTTACAATGTAATCTTTGGCACAGTTTCTACAGCTGGATATCCTTCCTAATAATAACCATTCTACAGAGTCTACTGGGTGCTTTTTGCATACCACCAGCACTAGTGAGATAGTTATATAACTAGCAAGAGAGAAAAGAATAGGGAAAGAGAAGGGAAGGGAGGAAAAGGTACCCACTACTAAGAAGTACTCTAGAACAATTTCATTTGGAAGTTTAAATAAAACAAACTTCAAAGGGAGAATCAAAAATAATATCTTCAAATATAATCTTCTTCTTCTTCTTAATCCTTTATGCCACTTATGGAGCATAGGGATTCAACAGTTGTTTTCCACTTTTTGTGGTCATTGGCATGTTTCTTGACTGCTTCCCATGTCAGGCCGGTGGTCCTGAGCTTGTCCGAAATGCTCCGCTTCCATGTCTGCTTCGGGTACCCTCGCTTCTTTTTCCCCTGCGG
>NC_043000.1:139097491-139229991 GCF_006345805.1 Octopus sinensis
CTATGAACGAATATGAAAAAAAAAATTCGCGCACGCGAAAGGGGGGTGGGGGAGAGGCCTCGGAAAATTCACATCGGGAAGTTCCGAAAGCGTCTGAGGAGCTGACCCGGGCACCAAAACAAAAAAAAAATAGTGTAATATGTGTAAAACAACTTGCTCTAAACGAATATGACAAAAAAAAATGCGCTTTCGCGAAAGAGGGGTGGGGGAGAGGCCTCGGAATATTTATATCGGGAATTTCCGAAAGCGTCTGAACCGGGCACAAAAACAAAAACAGCGTAATAGGTGTTAAAACAACTTGCTCTAAACGACTATCATGAAAAAAATGCGCGCTCGCGAAAGGGGGGTGGGGGAGAGGCTTCGGAAATTTCACATCTTCAGTCCACGGCCTTTAAACTAAGAAAAAATAGTGTAATTGGTGTAAAACTACTTGTTCTAAACGAGGATCAAGAACACACACTCACACATGAATCATAAACTCCGTATTTCGCAAAAAAAAAAATAATAAAGAGAAGAAATTCTGGAAAAAGTGAAGAAATGTTGGATCTCCGCCATGTGAATCAAAATACGTGTCAGAAACATCTTGAAATACTACAGAAATTATGTTACGAAAATGATAATGTATACATACCTCTTTGAGTGGTCAATCGATAATGATGATAAAGAAATGAGTTGGATTTGAACTCAGAATATTGACTAACACAACTACATACTACAAGACTCAAAATATTCAGCCAAGTCACCACCCTTTAACTAGCAATAATAATAACATCAATAACATAACAGCCAAAAGATTTATTTGTTCTGAAAATAACAATCATAGTAAATAAATATGTTCTTTAATATTCACATTCATGTGCACAGTTAAACACACTTACATACAAACAGTCACGCATGCATAATACAGAACGGAACACATAAATGAAGGATGCATTACTTAGTATATATTACATCTAGAGAATTTTGATTAATAAGTCAAATATGCAAATTATAAAGATAATTAATTGCTTTACTAAACAGTGTTGTGAAGGTGAAAAAATAAATTTGGGAAAAAAATACACGCCAAAACTAATTAATAAAGGATAATTAGGGAAGGATTGACACAAAATAATAATTTTTCTGTCTCTTTTTTTCTGATATATGCATCTTAATAAGTGAGAAGAATTGCATATATCTGAACTATTTCAAAGAAAAGCATAAATTTAATGTTTAAAATAGCTTTAACCAAGGAATGAGATCCAACATTTCTTCACTTTTTCCAGAATTTCTTCTCTTTTTTTTTTTTTTGCGAAATACGGAGTTTATGATTCATGTGTGAGTGTGTGTTCTTGATCCTCGTTTAGAACAAGTAGTTTTACACCAATTACACTATTTTTTCTTAGTTTAAAGGCCGTGGACTGAAGATGTGAAATTTCCGAAGCCTCTCCCCCACCCCCCTTTCGCGAGCGCGCATTTTTTTCATGATAGTCGTTTAGAGCAAGTTGTTTTACACCTATTACGCTGTTTTTGTTTTTGTGCCCGGTTCAGACGCTTTCGGAAATTCCCGATATAAATATTCCAAGGCCTCTCCCCCACCCCTCTTTCGCGAAAGCGCATTTTTTTTTGTCATATTCGTTTAGAGCAAGTTGTTTTACATATATTACACTATTTTTTTTTTGTTTTGGTGCCCGGGTCAGCTCCTCAGACGCTTTCGGAACTTCCCGATGTGAATTTTCCGAGGCCTCTCCCCCACCCCCCTTTCGCGTGCGCGAATATTTTTTTTCATATTCGTTCATAGGAAGTTGTTTTACACCTATTACACACATTTTTTTTTTGATTTTCTGATATTTGTTACGCCCTATATTAACCGAACATTGGGGTTGATTTAATTGACTCAGCCCCCTCTCCCAAACCCTCTAGTCTTTTGCCAAAATTTGAAACCAATATTACATTCAAACAAACTACTGAGAGCCAGATGAGCATACTAAATTGGTTTGCTACAGCATGGAAAAATCTTGTAGCCAAAACTGAAATTTTCATCTCAGCAAAAAAACTATAGGCTTATTACTTTCCTAAATATTATGTTCAAGCTTTACACAAGCCATCTTAACTAATCGTTTGAAGATCACTGAAGATCAATAATATGGTGACTGATGAGCAAACAAGGGAAAGAAGGACATGTAGGGATTATTAACCATGGTTCACTTCCTGCGTTCATAACACTTCATCAACCAAGAAGGTGAAAGCTTCAGTGAAGGTGTTTTTTGCCTCAGAGTACAGGAACTGGTTATCAGCTTGGGATCAAAGAACTGGAAGAAAAGTTGCTTCAAACAGTGCAACGCAATGTCCTCAACATTGAATGCTTGGCTGCTCTTGTAACTTGATGAATAGAACAAATATTGTAACCAATATACATATGTGTTTGTTTTGGGGCATAATCTTAATTTTTAATTAGAATTCAATTCAAATCAATAATAGATCAAGAGTTTTACAGAGACTATCATATACATAAATCATTTATGAGTTAAAGACTTCGCTTTTGTGCACAGACATGAACTTTGTTTATCATAATTACTAATAAAAAATGTCTGAATAGTTCATGTCAGCTGAAAGGAAGAGTGGGTCGGTACATAAATACAGGAATAGTAATAAATCATTTAGCTACTTCAAGTATTATCTACCAAGAATAATCCGTACAAGGAAGGTAGATCTTTGACTAAACAGTTGGTCTATAATACCAAGAGCTCTATGGAGTATGTTGTTGTTGAGCCAGGTTGTTTAGGCATATACAATACTCAGTTATCAAAGTAGTCCTTTCACTTACATCTTAAAAAATGGTGCTATTTCTCTTAGAAAGATATAACGAAAATAATCACAAGAGAACCTTAAAGACTGAGACAATTTCGTGACCAACATCATTGAAGTGTCATCATCATCATCACCACCATCACCATCACCACCACCACCACCACCACCACCACCACCACCATCATCATCATCATCATCATCATCATCATCATCATCATCATCATCATTTAGTTATATGAGTCTTTTCTATGAGTTGTTTCTATATTCTCTAACATATATATTACACTCTCGGAGTGGTTGCCATTAAGAAGGGTATCCAGCTGTAGAAACTCTGCCAGATCAAGACATGAGTAAATTGGAAAATATGAGAGAATTCAACTGAGACTGTACAAACTACCAAATTATTTACCACTCTCCAGACTCCAGAGAATTAGTTATTTAAACATTTACTACTTTCTTTGACATTATAGTCTCATAACCTCGTAAATGCTGTAGTAAGCTGCTGTACCAAGGGGAAGGTATAGTTACACAACTTGTGGTGTTATGAAAACTCACAATATGTCAGTCATTTCGCCAACACTACATTTGATAATGCAACTTTAGAGTTTTCACTAATTAGCTAGTATTTACTTGTATCTGTGGGGGGAAATATCGAGAATGGTAGAATAATTTTAAATATCTAACCTATTCATCTCCAAACTCATACAATAACTGTGACATAGTGCTTATGAGTGTTGAAATTCAAAATTGTAACCCAGCTTGAGGACAGATTTATATTTAGAAAACAACACCTGTAACCGACCAGTGAATGAATCGGTTTAATGAAGTGTATTGTCCAAAAAGGATACAAAAGATGAGGTTAATAGTTCAAAAATGCTAATGTTATTTTTGCAACAACACAGCTAATGATTTTAGATATAATTTACAATGCTGTACAATGTGTGTATGGGTATCTATGAGTGTGAGCATGTGTGAGTGTTTAGTCATGGGGAAAAAAGAATGCTTAGGTTTAATTAAGTGGTATGTAAGGAACAAAGAGCTAACAAAGTGATAACTTCCTCTCTACAGGGGAAATATAACTTTAGAATTTGTGTAGGTATAGCTGTGTGGTTAAGAATCTCAATTTGCAGCTTTTTGTCTTTCAGTTTGATCCCACTGGACAGCAAGTCACCTTTGGAAAGTAGCTTCTGTAATAGCCTTGGATTAACCAGTAATTAATGTGTGACACATTTGGTAAATTGATGCACAACAGAAATACACACTCATACACAGACAGACATGTGTGTGCATGAATATGCATGTGCATATATATATATATATATTATATCAAATTAGAGACAAAACCACTATTATGCAAATAAAGTGGTTATTCATATGTTATATTTTAATTTATATAAATTATTTTATGTATTGGATTAAGTCTTTCTTTGTTTGATTTGCATAACAGTGGTTTTGTCTCTAATTTGATATATAATATTTTACTATAAAATTGGATTCAATCTTAAATCTGATTTTTCCTTGTAAATTTGGATTTATTCCATAATATTTATTATTATTATTATATATATATATATATATAATCAGTGGATGCATGCAGTTGTCGAGTGGTACCCGCGTGAGCGGAAAAGACCACCCGGAAGACCTCCACGACGGTGGAATTACGATTTCAAGAGGACGATTGGGATCACGTGGATGAGAAAGGCACGATCCAGAGAGGAGTGGACAGCGTGCTGTGACCAGTGGTGTCAAATGGACGCCTGACGGACTGGTCGGTCAAAGTGAAGTGAAGTGATATATATATATTTGCACATGCATATTCATGCACATACAGACACATACATGTATGTATGTATCTACAAAGAAATATGTTCAGTTTCTCTCTACTAAATCTACTCACAAGGCTTTGGTCAGCCCTGGGCAATAGTAGAAGACACTTGCTGAAGGTACTACATACGTGGATTGAACCTAAAACCACCTGGAAAGAAAGCAACAGGTATGGCTGTGCAATTCTTAACCGCATAGCCATACTGGTTTCTATAGTATTTTTTGCAGTTAATTTTTTGCATACTTCATTTATTGAAAGACATTACTTGTTAAACTATAGTTACAAATGTTTCTATCATCTGAGTGCATGAAAAATGGTATCTTTGCTAACCAATAGGTTAGAGGAAGGTGGGTACACACATGCCAGCTGAGCGGTTCTTTTAATATCTGGATTAGATTAAAGTATCTGGCTACAACATTTGGTTATATGAGTCTTTTCTATGAGTTGTTTCTATATTCTCTAACATATATACTACACTCTCGGAGTGGTTGGCATTAGGAAGGGCATCCAGCCATAGAAACTCTGCCAGATCAAGATTGGAGCCTGGTGCAGCCATCTGGTTCGCCAGTCCTCAGTCAAATCGTCCAACCCATGCTAGCATGGAAAGCAGACGTTAAACAATGATGATGATAATGATGATGATGATGATGATGATGATGATGATGATGACACTCTCTCTCTGTTTGTTGGTTCATATGTTCAATTATTTGATGCCAAAATTAAAGTTACATTGCCAGAAATTTAACAGGCATTAAAATAGTTCTTGTGTATCAAGATTATTGTCCTAAGACTTGAGAGATGCATCAAACTCATGTTATTCTTTAACAATATTTTTGATTCTCAGTTTAATAAAGCTTCTTACAAAAAAGATTTCTTCCTTCACTAATATTAAAACAGATGATACGAATAATTATTTGCTTTTTGCAGAATTTTCTGTAGCTCACTTGAATATATCTTACCAATTTGGAAGTAAATGAAATTAGTTGCAAGTTATAATTGTCTTTCCTTTGTTATATTAATTAAACATCATTACCTGACCCAATAGTGTGGCAGAAATCAAATTTGCAAGCAAAAAATTCATTCTCTTTATTTTTGATAATAACCCTATTTTAAATCAATTCAAAGAATTTAGAAAGTCAGCAAGTGATGAGATAAAACCAATCTCTGTCTTCCTTGAATTCACAATTTGATGAATCAAAATAAACCGATGGTCTTTAATTTAAAATTTCTTTGTGTATTTTTGTCATCTTCTAAGGAATCTTAAAATTTCATCTCTATCTACTGCTATCAATATGCTTATTTCAGATTAGCCCTAAGCAACTACATAATCAGCAATCTGCTTATCCTAAGGTGATTGTTAATTATTAAGAGCAGGGAAGCTTTCAAGTCTCTATTTTGGATACTCGCCTTCTGCAATTTTGGTTAATAAATAAAATTCTTGCTTTCATTTTTCACTTGAAATGATGTATCGGTGCTAATTCATTGTTCCCTCCCAGTTTTTCATAGCTGATCTCTTCCTTCAACTATGCTAGAAGGCTTCATTGTCTTCCTTCTATTTTGAATAATTTCTATAACTTTCATAGATTTGCCTGTGTGCAATCAATGTTAAGAAACATTGTGGTTGGCTTAGATTACAAATGTCCCTGAAGAATGTATATCCCTGTGTTAAACAAAGCATCAATAATCATGCAAGTTGATAATGAAATATTTTGATATTATCAAATTAGCTGACACAAAGATCCTTCAATTGCAAATATTTCTAACAAAGTGTTCCTGCTAAAATGTGCAGAAAATTTGCCATACTGCATTTTATTATAGCTTGTCTAAAACTTACTTTAAGCATGAATACCAGATGAGCAGGTAATATAACTTTTCAGCAATATGTAGGAATATTTATGCTATTATTCTTTATTAGTGAATGAAGTGACTGTGTTTAATTCTATGGAGAAGACAATACATAACTTCACAGCACTAAATGTTTGTGGAGGCACATGGCCTAGTGGTTAGAGCAGCTGACTCGTGGTTGTGGGATCATGGGTTCAAATCTCAGACCAGACAATGTGTGTGTTTATGAGCAAAACACCTAAGCTCCACGCGGCTCCAGCAGAAGGTAATGACAAAATTCTGCTGAGTCTTTCACCACAACTTTCTCTCACTCTTTCCTCCTGTATCTTGCAGCTCACCTGTGACGGACTGGCATCCCATCCAGGTGGGGAACCTATACGCCAGGGAAACCAGGAAACTGGCCCTTATGAGCCAGGCCTGGCTCGAGAACAAACAAAAAAAAAACACTTAATGTTTCATAAGAAAAGAAAAAAAGTCCAATAATTTAATGGACCTGTATATAGGATAAGATGATTACTGATTGTCTTAAATGAACTAGCAAGGGAGACTTGCTGCAGTTGCTAGACTTGCTATGAAATGCAGTCAAAATTATATTTCAAATTATACCCTACCAGTCATCTAGCATAAAAAGGAATACAATGTCAATTAGCATAACAAAGGAAAGACAGGTGCATCATGGCTGTATGGTAAGAAGTTTGCTTCCCAACCACGTGGTCCCAGGTTCAGTCACACTGCATGGAATTTTGGGCAAACTGTCTTTAAACGGCGGTGCATCAGCATGGCCATGGCTCTGAGCTGAAACTAGAGTAAAAAAAAAAATAAATAAATAAATAAATATATTTCTTTACTAGCCACAAGGAGCTAAACACAGAGGGGACAAACAAGGACAGACAAACGGATTAAGTCGATTACATCGACCCCAGTGCATAACTGGTACTTAATTTATCGACCCCGAATGGGTGAAAGGCAAAGTCGACCTCGGCGGAATTTGAACTCAGAACGTAACGGCAGATGAAATACGGCTATGCATTTCGCCCGGCGTGCTAACGTTTCTGCCAGCTCGCCACCTTGAATAAATAAATAAATAAATGAATAAATAGTGTAGTCTATGATAGGCAGAAAGTTGTGTAGGTCAAAGCTGATGAATCAAGGCTGATATTAAGCTGAATCGCGAAAACAGCAGACTTTTGTTCTTTCTTTTGATTTTATTACCTTATAATTTATATTCATTGGTAAGATAAAATTCTATTTCTTGTTTAATTAGCTAATAGTTGCTCGCAGGTGAGACCAATGTAAAATATAGGTGATGAGGCCAATGTTAAAGAATGAAAGATGAATAACAAGTGAAATGTTTTCTAGTAGTAAGAAGGTAAATGATATCAAAGGAAGAATTGGTAAAGTATTCCGTTCTGCTCTCATTTAATTACTGCAGCAGAATAGTGCAGTTAGAAAGAAGATTAGTCGGGCGGGGAACATCTTGAGGAGGAACATGGCAGAGGGGTGGACAGTTGCACAAACACACACACACACACACACATTTTTTCAAAGCATTTGCTTGTTACAAGATCCTTAAAACAATGAAAATGTAAGAGCTACTAGAATAAAATGGATACTAGACAGAAGTCAATAGGTGATGATGTACATTAGACTTCTCCTTATCTCCTCAAAGACATACAGCATCTCGAAAGAGTCCAGAAGCTGGCTACCCGCATGGTTCATGGTCTCAAGAAATTGTCTTATGAAGAAAGGTTGAAGACTGTCGACCTTTATTCTCTAGAAAAACGCTGCCGCCGTGGCAATCTCATTCTCGCCCACAACATCATAAGCGGAAAGTGTAACCACCCTGTACTTAACTCCATGTCTCCCTACATGGCCTTGCTTTTTGCTTTTGAGCCAAAAAATTAACTAACTAACTAACTAAAAGACTGGAGGTTATACTGAAGGGGAAAACAAGACTGCGGAAGGGACTCCCCAAGTTCAGAGGTGCAAGGGAAGAAAGTGGTACTGCAAAGTGCTTTACAACACTTAGGAGGTAGCACAGTATACTGATGTGAACTGGATGCAAGTCTAGTTGATCGCTGATAAGTTCTTAAAGGGGGAACCCAGAGGAGAGAGAGCTCAGCTGAACAATATCCATGAAAATACTTATAGAAATGAGACAAGGAAGCCACATGGCGTCAATGAGAGGGTGAATCCAATTTAGAAGATAGATCAGGACCAATAGCATTGCAAATACGGTACTGAATGCAGTCCGCCACCGGATTGGCATTGTGCCAGTGGAACGTTAAAAACACATCCGAGGGTCATCGTTACCAGGGCCATGGATTGGTCTGCATGCCGGTGGCACGTAAAAAAGCACCTTTTGAGCATGGTCATTGCCAGAACCGTCTGACTGGCCATTGCACTGGTATCATGTAAAAGCACGCACTACACTCTTGGAGTAGTTGGCATTAGGAATGGCATCCAGCTGTAGAAACTTTGCCAGATCAGATTGAGCCTGGTGCAGCCTATGGCTCACCAGTGCTCAGTCAAACCGTCCAACCCATGCCAGAATGGAAAGCAGACGTTAAATGATGATGACGATGATGATGATATGGCTTAGTGGTTACGGATCATAGATTTCATTCCCAGACTGGGCATTGCATTGTGTTGTTGAGCAAAGCACTTCGTTTCATGCTGCTCTGTGATCATTTTGTCATGTGACATGTGGCACAATTGGTGGAGGGAGAGAGATCATGATTACACAAACATTTGATCACTATAAACAAATCATCTGTGTAGTTGTTCAACATGAAATTGCCAAATCCTTGTATCATGACACTTAATCACGGAGGTGTGAGTTCGTATCTCATAGCTAACCGCCAACACATTTTTCTGAAAAATAGGGGTAGCTTATTCTGTTCAGGCTATATTATTAGCATTAAGTAAAGAAATATAAAATAGTAAAGAAATATATATTATAAGTATTATCCTGCATTTGAGAAATTAAAATCACTTCTTTAACTTTCTAAGACATCTCAAAGCTTCTGAAGCAAACTTTGCTTCCTTGTCTATGTTCATTGTAATTTGAATTTTATATATGCAGCACAGACTTTTGTCATTGAACAGGTCGCGGATTTTAGCACCGAAAATATTTTGACAAATTAAACTTAAATGTTGAAGTGAATCGAACAGCTTTTGTGTGTTCTTAAATGGCTTACAAACACCTTCCACGCTGCAATTGTATATATATATATATATATATATATATAATATATATATATATATATATATATTTAAAATTTATAAGTTTAAATTATCAATTTAAATAATTTTTTAAATTTTAACTTTAATTTAAATATTTTAATTTGTAATTTAAAATTTTATATTTTATATTTTTTATATATTTTTTAATTAATTTTATTTTTATGTATTGGCTTATGATTTTCACTGTTTGATTTGCCTAATAGTGGTTTTATCTCTAACTTAATATAATATATATATATATATATATATATATAGCGACTGAAGAAGGGGTTTTTCTTTGTGTTAATTGTCCTGTACTCCATTTTTTGTTGTTTTTAAAAAAATGTCCAGTTCCTTTGTTTTGTGTCTATGTTTTCGTTTCTCTTTGTGTTCGACGTCCCTTTGGTGTCCTGTACACATATATGCGTGTATATGTACATGTAGAGGTAGGTACGTACATATATGTTTATATATATGCATATGTTTTATTTCATTTATTAATATATTATATGACTAAACGCATGCACCCACTTAAGTAAGATTGTTCTGTATATCAAGTTTTGGTCTTGATATTAACTCTGACGTGCACTCTTCACCTTTCTGTCCCATCCCTATTCTTTGATATTCTTTTTCCTCTATTTAACTTGTCTCTTCCTCTCTCTCATTCTTCACTCTCTCTCTCCCCCTCACCATTCTTAATGGTTTCCTCGCAGCCATTCCTCTTCTTCTCTCCCTTCCTCTTGCTCCTCCTCCCCCCTTCCCGTCGTTCACCCGCGACGATACTTCCGCTCTGACTGTCTTTCTGGCCTGGCCTTTCAAGGTAACGGACGACATTCTTCCTGCTCCCCTGTCGTTCACAAAAAATTCTGCGTTTGCAATACTTTTTTTCGTTCGGCATCAACAGCCCTTCTTACCTTGTTTTCCCTGTCCTGTCTTTTACTGTTTATATTTTTGTACTGTCGTTACTGTCCTGTTTTTTTACCATTTTTTTTTACCATTTTTTACCCCTCTGCGAAAAGATCTCAGAATTTTAATTGATTTGCTTTTCGCAGGAAGGAAAGTTTCTTGTCGAAGATACGTCTCGCTTTTATCCTTCGAAACGTAGAGTAGATGAAACCATAGCGACTGAAGAAGGGTTTTTTTCTTTGTGTTAATTGTCCTGTACTCCATTTTTTTGTTGTTTTTAAAAAAATGTCCAGTTCCTTTGGTTTGTGTCTATGTTTTCGTTTCTCTTTGTGTTCGACGTCCCTTTGGTGTCCTGTACTCATATATGCGTGTATATGTACATGTAGAGGTAGGTACGTACATATATGTTTATATATATGCATATGATTTATTTCATTTATTAATATATATATATATACACACATTATGCTTCTGGAATAGAATCTCAGTTTCACTAAGATTGGTGGATCTTGGGAACCATTTAATGTATATAAGACATCTTTATCTCTCCCCTCTATACCTTAAGTCTCTCAACTGACTCAAAGTCATCCCCCACACTCAGTTGAGTGGCTTTTGTCTTGCAAGGTACTTGATAACCCTGTCGGTGCCACGTAAAAAGCACTTGTACTGGTTCCACATAAGGAACACTGGTGCCATGTAAGAAGCACTGGTGCTGGTTCCACATAAAAGGCACTCAGTATGCTCCATAAAGTAGTTGATATTAGAAAGGGCATCCAGCTGTACAGACCATGCTAAAACAAACAACGGAATTTGATGCGACAGCTGGCTATGCCAGCTCCTCTCAAACAGTCCTCTGCATGCTGGCATGGAAAACAGACTTTAAATGATGATGATGATATCTCTCTCTCTTTGTATGTATATATATATATATATATATATATATATATTCTTTTATTCTTGTACATTTTTCAGCCATTTGACTGCAGCCATGCTGGAGCACCACCTTTAACCGAACAAATCAACCCCAGGACTTATTATTTGTAAGCCTAGTACATATTCTATCATTCTCTTTTGCCGAACCACTAAGTTACAGGGATGTAAACACACTAACAACAGTTGTCAAGCAATGGTGGGGGGACAAACACATGCACACATGCACACACGCACACACACACACACACACGCACATATATATACGATGGGCTTTTTTTCAGTTTCTATCTACCAAATCCACCCACAAGTCTTTTGCTAGCCCAAGGCTATAATAGAAGAGATTTACCCAAGGTGCGATACAGTAGGACTGAATCCCAGAACCATGTGGTTGGGAAGCAAGCTTCTTGCCACAGAGCCATGTCTGCACCAATATATATATATATATATATCATCATCATCATCATCATCGTTTAGCATCCGCTTTCCATGCTAGCATGGGTTTGACAGTTCAACTGGGGTCTGGGAAGCCAGAAGGCTGCGCCAGGCCCAGTCTGATCTGGCAGTGTGTCTATAGCGGGATGCCCTTCCTAACGCCAACCACTCCGTGAGTGTAGTGGGTGCTTTTTACGTGTCACCGGCACAGGTGCCAGACGAGTCTGGTAAATGGCCACGGACAGATGGTGCTTTTTACATGCCACCGGCACGGAGGCCAGTCGGGGCGGCGTGGGCAACGGCCACGGTCGGGTGGTGCTTTTTATGTGCCACCGGCATCGTGCCAGGCGAGGGTGGCAATGGCCACGATCGGATTGTACTTAGAAGAATGGAGAATTATACATCTTCAAAATTTGTATTACTCTCACTCAGTTCCAATCCATCATTTGCTTCTGGTGGATAAAGTCCCCGTGTCCTTTGATATAGCATTTACGTGCACTTAGTTGATTCAGTTACAGCTCATATTCATCTGAGGTAGACATTCCTATAAAGCTTTGTTCAAAGTTTTACCTATGCAGGTGGATGAAATGAACTGGGGATTTGAGTGTTAGTGCTGCTTAAGGTATATAATTGGTGAGGGATCATAGAATCTTAGGGAACATGACAGTAGAAATTTCTTTGAAATACAATATGACTATAGTTCTGGTATCATTTAAATTTAGAATGACCATCCTACAATTTAAAGGAATAGATCATTTCATATACTTAGTGTAGAAGTTTTCTTCAAATGATTAGAATTACTAAATTCTCTAATAAGATGAATTCATTCCAAAAAGACCACTCCAGGATTTTTCCCTAGGATAAAAAAAATTCTCCACATCTGCATATTTCTTCAGATAAAACCAGGAACTTGTACTCTCTCCCGCTTGATATATATTCTAATTTTGTATCCAAGATACTAGTGGAAATTCTAAATACACACATAGGAATGCTCTTATGGATATCAATGAGCTCCACTGTAAGCTGATGACAGATTTCGGGTTACTAGAGAAAAAATAATAACTGTTTCGGTTGCCTTTGAGATATTAGAAGAAAGGCTGATAGACCAGAGAGTGTTATGTTTCTTTTGAATGGCTATAAGTATTCAAAATAAAATGAGTCCAGGAATTGGAGTAGTACATGAAATGGTGCTTTGCTTTCCTGATAATTGTCTTGCAAATGTTGCAAATGTGCAATAGTAAATACTTATCTCACAGTGTGTGATGATGCATAAATATCTAAAGGTACTATAAGCAGTCTTTTATGTACAGCTGTAACACAGCTGTAAGTCAAAACACTTGGGAAATTTGGGTTGGAGTGGGAGGGTTGTTGATTTTGTTTGTGTGTGAGATATGCTAAGTTAATTATTTTAGTCGTGAGGAAGTGGTAGTGGCCATGACTTATATAGGCCCTTGTAGACTGGTAAGAAAATCCCCATTAATATCCAAGTTACATAGTTGCACATTATTGGCTGCAAGACAGACATTTGCAGGTGTGGAATTCCATCAGCTGGCTTTTTAGCTATTCATAAGGGCAGGGCTAGTGTGAGGGTTGGAGTGATGGTGGTAGATACAATATGGCTGATAATAACTGGCTGAGTTGTGAGTGTGTGAGAGAAAATTTTATGAAACTAGTCTGATATAAGAAACAGAGCCCATTGTGGTAGTCATAAAAATGACATTCTAGGTTGTTTGGGCTTGTAGCAACAATTGCACCACCATTCTAGATGTTGAGCTTTATAAAGGGTTAATAGTTGATGGAGACTGAAGTGTTTTCTGAATCTGAAGGGAAAGGCCAGTATTAGAGATGCAGCCCTTTCTAGGTTAAGGATATGTGTTTACCAACAGAAAAATCCTATTAAATTTTTAACAATATCAACAATTCAAACACTGGATTCGCTACATAACACATTGTAATATTAAACAATTGATAATATAGTCACTCTACAACTGCAAACAATTACCCTTATCAAACATTTTTTCCCCAAATCCTAAACCAGAATATACAGAAGGAAAACAGGACTATAAAATGTAAAATATGTACCTGCCATCGTGCTTTTGACATTGATTTCTTCCTTCCACCTGACATCAATCAATTGGACAGCAATAATAGCAGGAAACTTTCAATGAAATAGCAATACTGACACTCTCTATCTAATACATGAAGAAGAGAGAAGAGATTTAAGTCCAGTAGCCTTTATGAGCTGTATGATATCCTTAAAGTAACAGCTACCAAACAACAGCATCAAAAATTAATACATCATGTGTTTAAGAGGAAAGGAGGCAACATTTGTGAGTTGAAAGTGAAGACCCCAAGAAGCACTCATGCTCTGATGATATTTAATGCAACCTCAGATCTATTGAATAAATCCACCTTACACCTATAATGCTTAAATTATCAATACACAGAAAAAGTTATTGGTGCTCAGAAAATGTTGCTGTAACTGCTAGATATTATAATTACTAGCAAACAATAATATTTAGTTCAAACAAAACAAGTCTTTAGATCTAGCCCAAGCTTCTAATTTTGTCATTTTCTTCCCATAAGAATACGGTATTTGAAGTAACAATAATTATTAACAAAAGATTTTATAAAATTAACAAAGACATTGAATAATAAAAGATATACATCGGTATTTTACTCATAAACATGCCTGCATTAACACTGAGTGTAGAATCTCTTGAATTTGTATTTTCTATATTACACCACGTTTTAAAGGTTCAACTCTTGTAGTTTTGAAGCATAAAAGAAACCTAAAAAAAACTGCTGTTGAAATAAAGAGAATAGGGAAAAACTGACATTAAGAAAATAGCACCAAAAATGTCAATAATTTCAAATTTTAAGAGAAAATACTTCACTTAATCAGATTGTTATCATGTTCTTATGTTTATTATATTTTAGTGAACAATATATTGAGTTGTCCGGAAAGTTCATGCTGATTCTTAGTTGTTCATGTTCCAACACATTAGTATAAAAAGCCAAATTTATCAACACATATAATATGCTTACATTTCTGGTTAGTACACACTTTAAACTATCTCTTGAGAAAGACAGTTTGCAGTTACTTAAGTCGTGTAAATTTTGCATCCCTATGAAAATGGAAGATTATAAGGTGCATTTTAGACACTTGATGCTTTTTTATTACCGTAAAGGCAAAAATGCCTCTCAAGTAACAAAAAAGATATGTGCTGTGTACAGTGAAGTTGCTTAGCTGACAGAACTGTATAGAAGTGGTTTGCTAAGTTTAGAGTTGGTAATTGTAGCCTTTTTGATGAAGAACAGCCAAGCAGACTGCTCCCCCGCCACACACACACTTCAGATGATGACCAAATCAAGACATTGAGAACTACTGTTCACAACTGGATGATATAAAGGCAGCAATTCAAGAAAAACACCCAGAATTGTCAAACAGGAAAGGTATTGTTTTCCATGGGGATAATGCCAGACCTCATATTTCTTTGGAAACCCATCAAAAATTGTTGAAGCTTGGCCAGGATGTGTTACCCCACCCACCACATTCACCAGACATTGCTCCTTTGGATTTTCATTTATTAAGCTCCTTTCAAAATAATCTCAATGGTAAAAATTTTAATTCTTTGGAGAACATAAAAAAAAGCACCTTAATGAGTTCTTTGCCAAGAAACCACAGAAATTCTGGGAAAATAGAATCTTTAAGTTGAAGGAAAGATGAAGAAAGGTTGTGCAACAAAATGGTTCGTATTTAGCTGAATAGATATTCAATGGCATAATTTTGTTTTGTCTTTTAATTTCCCTTAAAAATCAGCATGAACTTTGTGAACAGCCTAATACAATGGTATCTGAAAGAATGTTCTTGGATAAGATTATGAAGGGTATTCAACCATAAAATCCATACCTAAACAGACAGTGGAACTTCTGTGCAATCCTCTGGCTTGCCAGCTCCTGTCAAACCATCCAACCCATGCCAGTATTGTGCCAGTCGATTATGGGGAAAAAATTTCCATTGCTTAGCATTCACTACAACAGCATTGAAACTTAAGGTTTCTTTGCTCTTGTTATAAATTTCAATTTTTATCTATTATCAAACTTTTATGCCCTTGTTTATGTTTACTCAAATGCTTAAATCCTTCTAACAACAAGCGATCTGAAATCACTCTTATTAAAATGTTCAGATTCAGATTAAACCTTGATAAAAATATACTTCTAACATGAAGAATGTTGTGAAATTTCAGTTGCTTAAGATATCATTTAAGATAGTATTTAAATTGAAGCAAGAATTATTGTGATTTTCATTATTTTAAACTTGGACGCTTATTTTGGACGCTTACTATGTTTAAGTAATATCCCATATATCCGTGCTAGTGGAGCGCTAAGAGAGCCATACAAGTGAGACCAGGGCCAGAGCAACAAGCTGGCCTCCGATCCATGGCACATTAAAAAACATCATTCCAAGCATGATCATTACCTGTGTCACCTGCTGGCACTTGTACTGGTGACACGTGAAAAAACATTTGAGCAAGGTTGTTGCCAGTGCCGCTGGACTGGCTACTGTGCAGGTGGCACATAAAAAGCAGCACTTGATCGTGGCCATTGCTAGTACAGCCTGACTGGCCCTCATGCCGGTGGCATGTAAAAAGCACCCACTACACTCTCGGAGTGGTTGGCATTAGGAAGGGCATCCAGCTGTAGAAACTCTGCCAGATCAAGATTGGAGTCTGGTGCAGCCGTCTGGTTCGCCAGACCTCAGTCAAATCATTCAACCCATGCTAGCATGGAAATCGGACGTTAAACGATGATGATGATGATGATGATGATGAGGTGTAAGTATTGTTCATTTGATTTATGTTATGATAATGGTTTTACTTTTAGTGTTTATTCATGTTTGTTTTAAGTTATAAAATTGCTAAATTTTCTTGTCCGTTTTAAAAGTAAATGCAAAGCAGTGGAAATGTCTTCCAAAAGCATCTAAGCATTGGCGCTGGTAAAAGAACTCGAGAGTGCAGAAGAACTAAAGGTTGACCATTCAGAAGTTGGTTAACATTTGCACCACATTAAATAAGGAAACAGGCAGCTTGATAAATGCGTAGTGCCCAAATTGAATGAGATATAAAAACTTATGTCATTATAAAGTCTGTGTGCCTTTGCAGGGTCAATAAAACTTATCCATTTCTTAACTATGTAGCAACATGACAACATAGGTTTTTATTACAGCTGTCAGTATTTTATGCAATTGCTTTGCTGAACTGAGGTAAAACATCAAAATTCTTTTCCCAAAATGAAGCTGCATAAAAAAATACTAAATACGACCACACTTTAGTCATTGGCAAGTAAGATCCTTGACTTCTATTTCCTGAATCATATCACAGCTGAGAGGTATTGCTAGAAATCATCCAATGCATCAAAAAGCTGCTGCATTTACATTCCGAAAACGTCTTTGATAATGCCTAACCTTGAATGTCAAAAATGCCTTTGCAAAATGCTATTTGACAAAGTGGCATACACAACCTTATCTAACCAGCTTTCTCCTTAAACATTTCTTCAGCTGACCACCATTTTCTTAAGCATCTAAATAATTCCTACAGAATGCTTTCAACAACCAAGCAACAGTTCAAAATACCTTTAAAGGAATGCTTGGCTCCATGATTTCAAAATTCTATATTTTTACAAATCGTTGTAGCTAATGTTATGTTAAACATCATCATCATTGTTCGACCGTGGTTGAGACAATGGAATTTACCATGCTACGCCAGATTTCACGGTCCATCATGCCATTACGGAGGTCCTGTTGCTGGATGCCTGTATCCCTGGAGATTACATCAGGGTAGGAGAGTGTGCGCCCTCTGGTATTGCATGTAGATGGCTTCCAGAGGAGAAGAGTAGAAATTACTTCTTCTTCAGCTCTACAACAATGTCCAGCAAACTGGACTCTCCTACCTTTCACAAGAGATGACACAGGTGGTAGTTTCCCATATATTTGCATTTTGGTTGGATGGCACTTCCACGAGAGGTTTTGAGCTCTCATAAGGAGGCGAGTGTAGGTTCCATCCAACCGCCTCTCAAGCTTCTTTGATAACGTCCAGGTTTCTGAGCCATATAGTAGAATTGGTTCGACTGTGGCTTTGAAGATTTCAAGTTTGAAGTCTCTACTTAGATTTGATCTTATGCATGTCATTACAGGCTGACCAGGCCATACCCTTTCTAGTTAAACAACACTGTCAAAAATCTCTGTTCATAATTAGCTCTGGTGGATTCCACTGCATGTCTCTGCCAATAATACCAATGTAGTTGAATGCATTTCATCTTCTTTTAGGATGTCAAATCTCTGATAACATTTTTTGATTGCCTATTAAATCTCCTCTTTGGTCTGGTGATCATAATCTGATATGTTTTGAGCCCTCGTGACAAGCTTGGTATGTATACCTATTTCTTTACTACCCACAAGGGGCTAAACATATAGAGGACAAACAAGGACAGACAAACAGATTAAGTCGATTATATCGACCCCAGTGTTTAACTGGTACTTAATTTATCAACCCTGAAAGGATGAAAGGCAAAGTCGACCTTGGCGGAATTTGAACTCAGAACGTAATGGCAGACAAAATACGGCTACACATTTCGCCTGGCGTGCTAATGTTTCTGCCAGCTCGCCGCCTTCCTAAGCTTGGTATGTATACCATGAAGGTGAAGTTCTTCATTGTTCCTTCTTCATTATTCAGATTTCAGCTCCACAGAGAGGAATGCTCTCTACACATGGTTAACTTCTGAATATTTGATTGTCAAATGTTTTAAAACTTATCATAGGTACTCTTGACTTAGCCCTTGCATGTAAGAAAATCTTTTATATTGTCAGTAATACAGGATCCAATGTACTCAAAGTTACTGACTTCCTTGAGTTTTGTGCCATCATTGGAACAAATTAGTAGCTGGTTATTGATGGTCATGTGTTCAAACTGCTTTACTTTGATGAGCAGTATGACTTTAGCTTCTGCATTCTCAATAGATTTTAAAGACTCCGCCGGTTACGACGACGAGGGTCCCAGCTGATACGATCAACGGAACAGCTTGCTCGTGAAATTAACGTGCAAATGGCTGAGCATTCCACAGACACGTGTACCCTTAACGTAGTTCTCGGGGATAATCAGCGTGACACAGAGAGTGACAAGGCTGACCCTTTGAAATACAAGTACAACTCATTTTTGCCAGCTGAGTGGACTGGAGCAACGTGAAATAAAGTGTCTTGCTCAAGGACACAATGCGTCGCCGGGAATCGAACTCACAACCTTACGATCATGAGCCGAATGCCCTAACAACTAAGCCACGCGCCCTCACTTCTCAATAGATATCTTATGCATTACTCACATCCATTAATTTTAATAGACTTATTTCTTGCTACATTCTTCTGATTATTATCTAGTTTGGCAGAATCTTTAAAGTATTGGATAATAAGCCTTGCAGTGTTTCCATATCTTTACCTTTTGGGTTTTGATTACATGATGGCTGTCTTTGCATTTCATCTTTCAAGATAGATAAAATAAAGTACCCGTCAAATTCTACTTATTAAGTAGAATTTAATTGATTATCTTCTTCCCCAATATTTATAGATTTGTGGCTGAGTAAGAAATATTTATTTCGATTAGCAAAATTTATTCAAGGATATAGTGATTTAAAATCAATAATTAAAAACTGAAATTACTTTTATACTATCTTTATATATTAATACTCTTTTACTCTTTTACTTGTTTCAGTCATTTGACTGCAGCCATGCTGGAGCCCACCTTTAGTCGAGCAAGTCGACTCCAGGACTTATTCTTTGTAAGCTTAGTACTTATTCTATTGGTCTCTTTTGCCAAACCTCTAAGTTACTGGGACATAAACACACCAGCAATCGGTTGTCCAGCGATGTTGGGGGGACAAACACAGACACACAAACATATACCACACATGCATACATATATATATATATATATATATATATATATATATATATATATATATATATAATATATATATATATATACATATATACATATATACATATATACATATATATGGTGGGCTTCTTTCAGTTTCCCTCTACCAAATCCACTCAGAAGGCTTTGGTCAGCCCGAGGCTATAGTAGAAGACACTTGCCCAAATCCACCCAGAATCATATGGTTTAACCCATAAAAGTCCTGTTGAAAATATAAATACATAAGCCTGTTACTCAAGAAATAAATCATGAAATGGTGAAGCAATCACCATCATCATCATCATCATTCACCATCAATTTTCAATGCTGGCATGGGTTAGACCAGCTGGAGCCTTTCAGTAATGAAAAAAAAGTGCCATCTAAAATACATTTCCCAAATCCATTTTATAAGAGAAATCAGGAAAACTTTTTCTAAAGTTTATCGTTTGTTGCTGTTCAAATAATAATAATGATACTTTGTTTCTTACAAATTGATAAATCTCTATAGAATTCATCATCATCATTATCATCATCATCATCGTTTAACGTCCACTTTCCATGCTAGCATGGGTTGGAGGATTTTGACTGCCGGCTGGCGAACCAAATGGCTGCACTAGGCTCCAATCTTGATCTGGTAGAGTTTCTACAGCTGGATGCTCTTCCTAACACCAACCACTCCAAGAGTGTAGTGGATGCTTTTTACGTGCCACTGGCACAGGGGTCAGTCAGGCAGTACTGGCAATGACCTCATTCGAATCTTTTTACACATGCCACCGGCACAGGTGCCAGTAAGGTGACGCTGGTAACGATCACGCTCCAATGGTGCCCTTTTACGTGCCACCGGCACAGAAGCCAGTTGGCCGCTCTGGCAACGTTCATGCTCGGATGGTACTCTTGGCACCCTACTAGCACGGGCACAAGTGCCAGTAAGGTGCCGCTGGTAACGATCACACTCGAATGGTGCCTTTTCCTAAAGAATTAAAAGAATTAAAGATAAATATGAACAAACTTTTGCTTCTTGCAAAAATGAGGACTCTGAGTTGCACTGCAATAAATAACAGCTTCTTCCAAATTTATTACATACTCTTCTCATTATCATTGCCAAATTTATGGTTTAGTTTGTTAAATTAATAAGTTGCATACATTAATATGTTAAACTGTAAAGAAACTACAGACCAGTATTAGGTGGTAAAATTAGTTACAGTGAACTATTGTTTAAACTAATATTTATTTGATTTTAATTACATAGCAATGAAATACTTTAAATGTTCATAGAAATACAGGACCAGCAATAAAATAATAGTAATTATCTTTGATGGTTTCAGTTAGGAAAATCGTGATTATACAGTTTAGAAAGAACACATCAAATCATAATTACTCCCAATGAATAGTTGAACACACCTAAGATGAATGTTATTTCTCTTCAATATTTCTTCATATAAATGAAGCAAAATATATTAATACTCTTTTACTCTTTTACTTGTTTCAGTCATTTGATTGTGGCCATGCTGGAGCCCTGCCTTTTAGTTGAGCAAATCAACCCCAGAACTTATTCTTTGAAAGCCTAGTACTTCTTCTATCGGTCTCTTTTGCTGAGCCGCTAAGTTACAGGGACGTAAATACACCAGCATCGTGTCCCCCACAACATCAAGTGATGTTGGGGGGGGGGGGGGCAAACACAGACACACAAACATATATACACAAACATATACACACATATACATATATATATATATATATACATATATCTTCTGGGTGGTCTTTTCCGCTCGCGCGGGTAACACTCGGCAACTGCGTGGGTCCACCGATTATCGGTGAATCCGGAACACCTCCACAACGGTGGAGTTATGATTTCAGGAGGACAATTGGGATCATGTGGATGAGAAAGGTGCGATCCAGAGAGGAGTGGACAGCATGCTGTGACCAGTGGTGTCAAATGGACGCCTGACGGAGTGGTCGGTAAAGGTGATCAAGGTGATATACATATATACGACAGGCTTCTTTCAGTTTCTGTCTACCAAATCCACTCACAAGGCTTTGGTTGGCCCAAGGCTATAGTAGAAGACACTTGCCCAAGGTGCCACACAATAGGACTGAACCCAGAACCATATGGTTCGTAAGCAAGCTACTTAGCACACAGCCACTCCTATGCCTATTCTTTATTAAAACTCCATTTCTTTCAAAATACTTTACATTTTATATTTGCCAGGACAGAAGGATAACTTTTTGTTAAGTCAAACTTGTTTGAAAGGAGTTCAGTTATAATTTTAACAAATAATTTCTTTCACTTGCCCTCTCCAACAACAAAAATATAGCTAAACTGTTTGATGAAGAAGCCAATGTGGCAGTGGATCACTAGTTCAGCCTTGCAAAAGTTAACTAGAATTAAAAGCATTGTTTGCACATCTAAATTGAAGAATTTTAGAAGTATCCGGATTTTTGAACCGAATAGCTTGTCAACAGTAATGCATCGTCAAAAAGGAATTGTGATTTCAATATATATTTTGTATTTATCATTTGATTGATCTATGAGTACCCACGAATCTATTTGATTTAACCCTTAAGCATTCAAACCAGCCATATCCAGCCAAAATATTTAACCTGTTTTATATTGAAACTGACCAGATCTCGCCTCTCACCTCAGCTCTACCATGTCATTCTAAAACGAAAAAATCACATCACTGAAATCTCTAAACTACAAGATAATGCATGATTAATTCAAACCATTTTAAATAAACAAACATCACATTTGACAGAATAATCTGAACACTAAAGGGTTAAAAGAAAATTCTGTTTTGAAAGCAATTCAAAAATAGTTGGATTGGTTTGAATAGTAAATATTGACGATTGGACAATTGAATGCACTGTGTTGTCATTATAAACAAGACAATCTATCTTGAGTATGACAATATGAGCTTTAGAGTGGCCCTTAGCAATAGGTAATTTTTCGAAAGTTACAACTTTGCTGCTCCCATCCACTAATCCTGTTCCAATAAACAAAACAACAGGGCGTGCAAAATTTCAGCTTAATCGTACAACTTGTAGGTGACCCTCAAATGCCTTTAAGTTGGAATATAGTACATACAACTACTAATTCTGTTCAAAAGTGATATACAGTTCCCTTTCTCGACCATTTTCTTTTTTCTTCTTAGAGAAATTTATGTGGACACATTTTTTTTTTGTTAATTGGAACAAGATAGGGGGGTGGGAGCTAAACTTTTAGAAAGTTGAAAAATAAGGGCCACTCTTATGAACTTGCATAAGGGACACCAGGCACTTGAAATATTGTCAGTTTTAGGTGATGCATTGTTTTCTTAAAAAAAAGACAATCTATCGCAGGAGTGGCTGTGTGGTAAGTAGCTTGCTAACCAACCACATGGTTCCGGGTTCAGTCCCACTGCATGGCATCTTGGGCAAGTGTCTTCTGCTATAGCCCCGGGCCGACTAATGCCTTGTGAGTGGATTTGGTAGACGGAAACTGAAAGAAGCCTGTCATATATATGTACATATATATATGTATGTATGTGTGTGTATATGTTTGTGTGTCTGTGTTTGTCCCCCTAGCATTGCTCGACAACTGATGCTGGTATGTTTACGTCCCCGTCACTTAGCGGTTCGGCAAAAGAGACCGATAGAATAAGTATTGGGCTTACAAAGAATAAGTCCTGGGGTCGATTTGCTCGACTAAAGGCGATGCTCCAGCATGGCCGCAGTCAAATGACTGAAACAAGTAAAAGAGTAAAACAGTAAAGAGTATCTCAAGCGAGATAACCAGTTCTTCTTTATGAAGGATCGAATGTTTGATATCAGTAATGGGAACAAACCAAAATGAATGTTTAAAAGATTGTTGTTAACTTTACATTTGCTTTAGATAAGAATTTGTTTACTCCTTAATAGAATACTGAAATTGGTAATGATAAGATCACAAAAATGATCATTTTAATTTTCATTTAAATAATCAATCGATTAAAGGTAGATTGATTTTATCTATTTTAATCATTTGCACTAAACTAACTTCTTAATAAAGGAAACTATCTTTCCAGGTTATGCTGAAAGGAAAGAAGCTATATAAAAATTGATTACTATGTTCTTAATACAAAAGTACAGATACAAAAATGCTGTGAATCTCTGGTTTACTGCCAGAGAACTATCAATTCAATTGTACAAGACTAACTAGCTGTGATATCACCTATTATACCCCCTCAGATGGTGTCATAGGAAGAACCAAGGTGATATAATTAGTACTGGAAATAAGCTAACAGAAAAATAACAGATATAAAAATTTCATTGACATTTTACTTCTGTTGACTGCAAAAAGTTGTAATGATTAAAGATAAATGGTTTACTCTTTTACTTGTTTCAGTCATCTGACTACAGCGATGCTGGAGCACCGCCTTTAGTCGAGCAAATCGACCCCAGGACTTATTCTTTGTAAGCCTAGTACTTATTCTATCGGTCTCTTTTGCCAAACCGCAAATTTATGGGGATGTAAATACACCACCATCGGTTGTTAAGTGATGCTGGAGGACAAACAGACACACAAACATATACACACACATACTTATATATATATATATATATATATACATATATACATTAAATACATATATACGATGGGCTTCTTTCAGTTTTCATCTACCAAATCCACTCACAAGGCTTTGGTCGGCCCGAGGATATAGTAAAAGACACTTGCTCAAGGTGCCAAATATTATTCAAGGTTTGAATAATATTTGACAGTAGGATATTCAACTTGGATGTGAATTTGAGTACTAGTGGGATGAGAAGATGGCTTAAGAATAAAAGTATCATTTGATGTATGCAGAGTAATTGATATGAGCATGTGAATTTAAATAGCAGTAGCTGGAATAAAATGATGTTTAATATCTTGGTTGTGGAAAGGTATATATTGCTGAGGAAGAGTCCATACAAAATGAGCAGTGCTGAGGATTAGTCACAGGATATTGGACTTCACAAATGGAATGAGACAAGATTAAGTGGAAAGACAACATGCTATAAAAAAATATGAAACACTGATGAGTTTTGTATAGGTTGAAGTAAGAGTGATTCCAGTATATTCATATTGCAAGAATTTGTGTTTTGCTTCAAGCCTGCAATCTCTTTCTTTTTGCTAATATTTTCCTGTTAACCCTTCTGTTACTGTATTTATTTTGAGATGCTCTGTGTTGCTTTCAATTACTTTAAATATAACAAAGAATTTCGTAAAATAACTTAGTTATCATTCAGCTAGTGCTAGGAACATAAATTGTGACTAACGTTTGGTGGAAGATTTTAATTCAAACCTTATGGAAACAAGACATTTGTACTACAGAGCCAGAGCCGGTTTCAGTCGGGTTGGTAACAAAAGGGTTAAACAACTGATTTTTACTTTTCAGAGTCGTACACCCACTTCCAATAAATATGATGTGAAGGTAGAAATAGTGTCAGATTTGGTGACGGGTATAATCAATGCGATGGGAATAATCATAACAATGGACTTAGTAGTAAAACTGGAATTTGCAAGTGAGTTGACATTAGGGAAAAGATGAACATTTAGATGATGATATAATAAAGATAGCAACAGAAGAAATTGACAATGATGGTAGCAGGGGTGGAAGTGATGCAAATAAGAGCAAAGACAATATTGACAGTTATGGTAATTGTGGTACTGGAGGTAGTTCTAACCGAAATGATGATGTTGATATTGATGGTAATAATGATGATGATGGAGATAATTATAGTAATGATAATGTGATTGAGTTGATGATAATAAAGTGATGAAGAGGGATGTTGGTGGTGATAATGATTTCAAACCTGTAATCATCTAATGCTGTTATTTCTCATATCTGTGAATAGAATAACACCTCCCTATTATTGCCATCATGATTAGACCAACATCGTCACCTCTTACCTTATGGAAAAAGCAGCCACGTATGTTATATTTCCCATCAAAATAATGAAAGGCATTTAATAAAAGGCATAGTTGATCAGTGAGAACTCTCACTCCTTATAGTTACCTTTGCACTGAATGCTACCTTGCAGAATCAGGAATTCTTTATTAGAATATCTGTAAAGTTAAACAATATACATCGTGAAGCAGAAGTAGTAAAATATGTGAATGATTTAAAAAGCTGTAAATCTTTGTATGATGCCATAAAGAGTGAAAGGAAGTGTGAAATAGAGAAAAAAAGGACAATCTTTTAGCTTTTGCTACAATCTGATTGGCTAGAAGCTGAGACAGTGTCATCTTAATTGAATGTTACAAATTAGTTTAGAGTTTTAAAGAAATCTAAGGCCATGATGTATTGTTCAATTTAACACACTTTTAATGCTTTTGTAACAATAAATCTTATGAAATAAACTGCCTACGCATTTCAGTATTGAAAATTCAAGAATTTAGAAGGATTCAGAAAAATAATCAATTTCGTCATCATCAAATAATTAGAATATAACTTAACAAAACATTCTAATATGAAATTAAAACTGAAAATCTTAACTTGAAAATGAACATTATAAGGTTAGTAGTTTTGTATCATGGAACAGAAAGTGATCAGAGACAAATTGTTATCAAAATGGTTAAACCCACTTATGATCTCTAGCCTTGGTTAGAGGCTAGAAATCATAAAGCCATTAAATGAAACTACTGATGCCAGCTAAATGTTGTTTGTCATTTTACTGTTCTTTATATATGTATTTAATCTGTGAGGTGAACTGCATTCATGAATTGTAGATAGGTCAACTTTGCTTTTCAGCCTTTTGGGGTCAATAAATTAAGTACCAGTTACGCACTGGGGTCAATGTAATCAACTTAATCCCTTTGTCTGTCCTTGTTTGTCCCCTCTGTGTTTAGCCCCTTGTGGGCAATAAAGAAATAAGATATGTACAGCTAGTATCAAAAGCCAGCAAGTATACTTGATATTCAGTTTAGAAAATATAATCAGCTAAGGGAAGTAATTGAAGTGGACAGATGGCATGGATTTAGATAAATCATTTAAGGTGATATACTGAATAATGTACTCAAATTTTGAATTAAATGAAATGTATTTATTAGCTTGTAATCTATATATATAAAACTGAAGTTGTATGGTGTCTGTCTCCTACGATTTAGATTCCTAACTACTCCCACATTTTGTGGTGCAGTTTAACCAAAAGCGGGTATCTTATAGTCGTGATTCATATCGAGCCCTTCTGGGTATTAGCGCGTGTCTACGATGAGTCTACGATTTTCAAAAAATTTACCATCATTTTTTTCCATTTTTAATGCATTTTTTTTTGCTATTATATAAGGGAAGTAACTCTCTAAAAATGTCTACGATGAGTCTACGATTTTCAAAAAATTTACCATAATTTTTTTTCCATTTTTAATGCATATTTTTGCTATTATATAAGGGAAGTAACTCTCTAAAAATGCTTATATAGTTATTTCCCTTACAAACCCGAGCAACGCCGGGCGATACTGCTAGTATAAAATAAACTAGTGATAATTGTTGGTTGCTTTCAAAAAAAAAGGGGAGATAATCGTACAGAGACAAATATTGTTTCTCTGAAAGAATTTTATGCAAAAGAAATATCTAATTTATTATCTTGTAAAGGTTAATACAATTTTTTTTAAAGATTAAATATTCTTATTAATCATTATTAAAAGACATGTTATCTCATGGAACCTTTCATTTTTAGTACAGATCTCTGAAGTCTCTCTGAAGAAATACTGCTAGAATGGAACATGAAATAATCATTTAAGGTTACCCACTACACTCTCAGAGTGGTTGGCATTAGGAAGGGCATCCAGCTGTAGAAACACTGCCAGATCAAGATTGGAGCCTGGTGCAGCCTCCTGGCTTGCCAGTCCTCAGTCAAACCGTTCAACCCATGCCAGCATGGAAAACAGACGTTAAACAATGATGATAATGATGATGATGATGGTGATGATGATGATGATGATGATGATGATGATGATGATGATGATACTTAAATAGATAAACCAAAAAATATATAAATATCCATACACATCCAGCTGCAACTAACAATGCTGTCTATATATCATCTTTCATAGTATGCTTCAAAAGTAAATAAGTCCTGCGGTCATGAGCTCACAAAATAATTATATAAAAACATGTTTTGTCTCTTAGACTAATTATCAGATAAAAGAGATCCTGTAAGGATTCTATGCTGAAATTACAATTATTCTATACATATACACACATATTTATTCTTTCCTGGATATAGCATTAGGCAAGAATTTATGAAAATCATTTTGTCTTCATGTACTGCCTTCTTACACATTTTGATAAGGAAATTCAGCATTTACAATAATTCCTTTCCATTAAAGCAGACATTCCTATACAGTTCATCATCATCATCATCATTTAGCATCCGCTTTCCATGCTAGCATGGGTTGGACGGTTCAACTGGGGTCTGTGAAGCCAGAAGGCTGCAGCAGGCCCAGTCTGATCTGGCAGTGTTTCTACGGCTGGATGCCCTTCCTAACACCAACCACTCCGTGAGTGTAGTGGGTGCTTTTTATGTGCCACCCGCATGTATGAATATATGAATTTTTTTTTTCTACTCTAGGCATAAGGCCTGAAATTTGGGGGAGGGGACCAGTTGGTTAGATCGACCCCAATACACAACTGGTACTTAATTTATTGATTCCAAAAGGATGAAAGGCAAAGTTGACCTCGGTGAATTTGAACTCAGAACAAGAAGACAGACGAAATAACACTCAGCATTTTGCCTGGCATGCTAACGTTTCTGCCAGCTAGCCACCTTCATTTATATACGGATATTATCATTGTCAGCATGTGGCAAGGCCGCACTGGCGTCGGCCACAACTACAATTTCCATTTTGATTTCATTGAGATTCTGATTTTGATTTTGATTTTACTTCACTCAATAGGTCCCCTCAAGCATGACAGTTCACCCAATGACTCAAAGGTACTTTTTAAATGGGCAGGTTATGGGACACTGGTATAGGCTATGGCTGTGATCTCACTTTACAGCATATCTCCAGAGGTCTTGGTCTTTTGTCATTGCCTCTATGAGGCCCAACATTCGATGGTCATGCTTCACCACCTCATCCCATGTCTTCCTGGATCTACTTTTTCCATAGGTTCCTTCCACTGTTAGGGAGTTACACTTCTTCACACAGCTCTCTCTCATCCATATGCAGCACATGACTATACCAGCAGAGTCGTTTCTCTTGCACACCACATCAATACATAACTGGTCTATATATTGTATGGGGTTACCCATCTACCGTCTTCAGGCTGCTCTTTCACACACCCAGGTCAATGACAGCAACTCAGCTCTTACATCCCTCATCCAAAACCAAACATATTGAGTTACCTGTCCTCTCACCTACTAATCCCACAACTCTGTTCCTCCACCATACTCTCCTTCACCCTTTCTGCTGCCTACAGTCTGATACCACCCTTTGTTTCTTCTCTTTCTCACCCATTCCCTCCTATAAGCATGCCTGTATCCTATGTAGCCTCCTCCTAAACAGTTCCACTTTCCCAATGCTCTGTTCTCCCTGCAGCTCTCATCATCATTGTTCGACCGTGGTCAAGACAATGGAATTTACCATGCTACGCCAGACTTCATGGTCCATCATGGCATTACGGAGGTCCTGTTGCTGGATGCCTGTATCCCTGGAGATTACATCAGGGTAGGAGAGTGTGCGCCCTCTGGTATTGCAAATAGATGGCTTCCAGAGGAGAAGAGTAGAAATTACCTCTTTTTCAGCTCTACAACAATGTCGAGCAAACTGGACTCTCCTACCTTTCACAAGAGATGACACAGGTGGTGCATTTTGGTTGGATGGCGCTTCCACAAGAGATTTTGAGCTCTCATAAGGAGGCGAGTGTAGGTTCCATCCAACCTCCTCTGAAGCTTATTTGATAACGTCCAGGTTTCTGAGCCATATAGTAGAATTGGTTCGACTGTGGCTTTGAAGATTTCAAGTTTGAAGTCTCTACTTAGATTTGATGACCAGATCTTATGCATGTCTGCAGCTCTACTCTGCTTCTATTTTCTTTTTCAAACCTACTTTTGACATTTTTCATGTTTATAGATAAGTAAATTATGTATTCTAAATTTAACAACTGAACAGATGAATATGCAAAGCACTTTCTGATGGTTTTTCCAGCAACCAATAAAATATTGTGATCTGTTTATGAATATGTTTGCTATGTATTGTCATAATTGAATAATTGGCAACATAAATCTGATATTTGTAGTACAATAAGCCTCAGGTTGGAATAAATTATACACACACTTTAATATTAATATAGAAGTTCTTTTGTTTCTAATCACAAATGTAGGTGGATACATATATATGATGGTCTCTCTTGTCAATTTTGTTATAAGCACATCTAGTCGTTAAATCAAGTAAATAACCCAATCATTGAATTAAAAGTTTAAAGTGGTTGAGTGTGTTCTACAGTCATGACATAAGTACCCATGATATATCTAAAAACATCATAACACAGTATGACATAGGTGGATCATAAATTATTGGACCATGGATTTCAAACTACCAAATGGGCATCTACGATAACGATAAATGTCTCCCTTCTCAAGCCTAGCCAGGTTCATGTGCCCGGTTACCCAGTTTCTGTGGCGTATGTGTTCCCTCCAGCTGGACGGGACGCCAGTCCATCGCAGCATTACTCAAGAAACCGGAAGAGAGAATGAGAGAAAGTTGTGGTGAAAGAGTACAACAGGGGTCGCCCCACCCTGCCGGAGCCTCGTGGTGCTTTAGGTGTTTTTGCTCAATAAACACACACAACGCCCGGTCTGGGAATTGAAACTGCGATCCTCTGACTGTGAGTCCGCTGCCCAAACCACTTGGCCATTGCGCCTCCACAATGGGCATCTACACAGTCTCCATATTCAATCACAAGGCTTGGATCTATCAATGCCTAGGATGCTATGTCATGAGATCTATACAAATTTAGAATTATACTTATATATAAAGATTAAAAATGAAGCAGTTAATTACAGTCCAATTAGTGTGATATATTCAAAATTTTATGGATAATTTTGAACAAATGAAGTGAGTTAATAGCTCGCAGAATGGCCTGCTGTGTTAACCTTGGATCGTAGGATGACCTGCTGTGCTTGAGGAGACCTATTGAGTCAAATACATCAACACCAAAATAAAAATCAAACGGAAATTGTAGTTGTGATACCTGTGCCGGTGGCATGTAAAAAGCACCATCCGAACGTGGCTGGTGCCAGTGCCACCTTGACTGGCTTCTGTGCCAGTGGCACATGACCTGCTGTGCTTGAGGAGACCTATTGAGTCAAGTACATCAACATCAAAATAAATAACAAATGGAAATTGTAGTTGTGATACCCTTGCCAGTGGCACGTAAAAAGCATCATCCGAATGTGACCAATGCAAGCACCGCCTGACTGGCATCTGTGTCGGTGACATGTAAAATGCACCAACCAATTGCGGCCATTTGCCAGCCCCCTCTGGCCCTGTGCTGGTGGCATGTAAAAAGCATCCACTACACTCACAGAGTGGTTAGCGTTAGGAAGGGCATCCAGCTGTAGAAACACTGCCAGATCAGACTGGAGCCTGGCACAGCCTCCTGGCTTCCCAGACCCCGGTCAAACCATCCAACCCATGATAGCATGGAAAAACGGACGTTAAATGATGATGATTATGACGATGATGACTTGAGTCAACTTTTGTGGGGCTAATACAGAGTTAGTAAATTTTTACATAGGATCCTGAAATAAGAAATATGGTTGTTCAGGTGTAAAGAGGCTCAATCATATTCTGAATATTGAGCTTGGAATTAATCTATTGATTTTATAAATTAACCTTGCTCACTGTGTTTCAATCAGATTTCCACTAGGTGTTTGTAAATCAAGATCAATAATGAAGAGATCGAAATGGTTGATGATTTCATCTTCCTTGGCTCAAAATAAATCGAGATGATAACTGCACTCCAGAAATAAGGTGGCGGATAATACTAGGCAGAGAGGTAATGGTCAGCATGAGCAAGGTGTGGAAGAGTAGAGACATTAGACTCGCTACCAAATGCAGATTGATAAATGCAACTGTCTTCCCAATAGCAACATATGGATGCAAGACCTGGACACTAAAGAAAGCTGACCAGAAGAGAATTAATGCATTCGAGCTTTGGTGTTGTAGAAAACTTTTACGGATTCCATGGACAGCGAGGTTCACCAATGGAGAAGTTCTTAACCAGATCAAGCCGAAACAGTCGCTAGAAGCTAAGATCACCAAGCATAGATTGGCATATTTCGGTCATATTATGCAGAGTAAATCCCTGGAGAAGGACATCAAGCTCGGAATGGTCAGTGGCAAGAGAGGAAGAGGCCGACCAAGAACCCGCTGGCATGACACCATGAAGAGTGACACAGGAATGGACATAGACAATCTGAAAGAAGTATCCCAGGATAGAACTGGCTGGAGGACACTGATCCATCAAGTAACTGAGAGTCGACTTCGACTGAGTGGATAGATAGTTTGTGACAGAGATGAAACTAATCGAAGGTACAATGTGTTTCTACTTAATGTAACTTCTTGTTTTATTGAGGAGCAGCACATATCTTTTTGTGAGTCTGAATTTCAACTCACGTATGAATTAATAGGCCACTTCTTTAAACTTAACCATTTTAATATGTATATCTTTTGAAAACAGAAAAGAAATTGCTATTTGTGGACTTTTACGAGATTAAAAATTCATATTTGAATCTAGTTTTGAGATTTTCTTTTTGCATTACACACAAAAATGCATATCATTTTATTATTTTTCTCAAAATATTGTCAGTATTTAGGATAAAATATTTCAAATATACGTTCCTAAAAGGACAATGATGTACAAAATATTTTAAAGTGGCCTTTATTGGAAGGATAGAATTAAAACAGCTTCGTATTATTGTTTCTTTATAAATGCACAGATGTTCAATTTAAATAAGATATATATTCTAAATAGGGAGCACAATCTAAATAAAGGACTTAATAGTAGTTAAAGGTAGAAGATTTAATATTTATATATTTATCTTATAATATGTAAAAGCCTAACAGTTCTCCAAAGGCCATGATCTAACCTTCTATTTAGAAGTGTGAAATATACCTATAAAGAAAAAGTAAATAAAAAGACTAAAAGAACGCTATGTTAGAATAGAAAATATTGTAGAATTATATATATGAAACACAGGATGGATAAAGTTTCAGTTTAAATCTTCACAAAAATATTTTTATAGAAAATAGCTGATTGAATGTATGATAAGAAGATTACTTAAATTAGCTATTTTCAGTTGAACATCATGGAATGGTCAGCTGCAAATTTAAAATGAAATGTGTTAATATTTCCAAAGTATCAATAGCACACACTTCTGTACATACTGCAGTATGCATGTGCATGTAGTGTATGCATATATGTATGTATGTATGTACATATATATCTATGTGTATTTATATATGTGTGTGTATTTATATATGTGTGTGTGTATGTGTGTGTGCCTGTGCCTGTGTCTGTGTGTGTGTGTATCTATATATTTATGCATATAGTGTGTAGGTTTATATACTATATGCATAAATGTATAGATACACACATGCACACACATACACACACACAAACACACACACATACACAGCAGGGCTAATTCAAAAGTGATTAGTAGTAAAAATATTGAACTTAAACATGCTATTAAGGAATTACTTCATGATTTATTATGTAAAATATGTGAAGAAGAATAAAAAAAGTATTTCTTGAGGAATTTACAAGCAGGTCAATTTATAATCGATTAGGAATTTGGTACCTTGGAAAAATTGATAATCATTTAAATTTGGGTAAAACTATAATTTAGTTTGTAGGGACTAAATCAATATATGTACATTTATCACTTGTATTGATTAGACTGAAAAACACAGTGAATATGAAAAGGAAGACTTTTCACACACACACATGTATACACATGCACATTACATATTTGTGTATATATATATATGTGTGTGTGTGTGCAAGTGTATGTATATACATTTGTGTAATTGTATGTATACCAGGTTGAGTTAAATTTTTTTTCAAATTTTCACTGATGATTTTTAGCGACTTACATTTTCCTGTAATATCATTAATTTGATACAACTGTTGCTGAATTTTTATATTTATTATTCTTATATATAATATATAAACGTTAACTATTTCTTTATTTTTTAGCTTTGGTAATAAGTAGTGAAAAATTGCAATTAGCTCCATTTTACACTACCTGTGATAAAAAAAGGACTGCCTGCAAGAGCAATGGCAAAAGAAACTAATGATGTGGAATGCCCAGGAACTGTCAATGAATGTGTAGCACAAGGAAAGTGAGAAGCCAAGGTCAGGAAGATCTGTTCTGGAAGAGGAGGCCTTGCTTGAAATGTTTGACCAACAGGCACAAGAGTGGCTGTGTGGTAAGTAGCTTGCTTATGAACCACATGGTTCCGGGTTCAGTCCCACTGCATGGTACCTTGGGCAAGTGTCTTCTGCTATAGCCTCGGGCTGACGAAAGCCTTGTGAGTGGATTTGGTAGAAGGAAACTGAAAGAAGCCTGTCGTATATATGTATGCGTATATATATGTATGTGTGTGTATATGTTAGTGTGTCTGTGTTTGTCCCCCCCAACATCGCTTGACATCCGATGCTGGTGTGTTTACGTCCTGGTAATTTAGTGGTTCAGCAAAAGTGACTGATAGAATAAGTAATAGGCAAAGAATAAGCCCTGGGGTCGATTTGCTCAACTAAAGGCGGTGCTCCAGCATGGCCACAGTCAAATGACTGAAACAAGAAAAAGTGTAAAAAAATAAAAGAGTAATAACCAAGCACTTATACATTGTCAGTAGAACTTGGTCCTTCACCAATCACCATCAGTTGTCACCTCTATAAGCTCAGTCTTGTGGTATAAGCATGGAATTGAACTTCTGGTAAAATGATGATAACCAGCAATAGAATATAATGGGATATGCTTTGATGAATAAATGCTTTTTGTAATTTGTTTAAACTATTAATGCAAAAAGATTTTTGACTCATCCTATATATTGATATTTGCTTTTGTGTAATGTTATGTACAAAACTATCAAATATTTAGTCAAGATAAACTCAATGCTTATAAGTTAAATTTTACAAGGACAAGTGTGAAAATTACTTTTAAGTTGCCATTCAGTTACGTCAGAGTGGCAAATTTATTTCATACAAAACTTCAGATTGACTGTTGAACTTTTCCTTATTGAAATAATATATATGATTTTAAAAATGGCCCTCTTGCCTAAAGCTGTAAATTGTGTTGGTGTTTGCTGAAATGTGTAATTTTTTTATAAGTGCATGTAGTTATATATTTAGTCTCTATTTATAATAGCATTTTATATACATTTTCTTTATTTTTGTCATTTTTTGGAAAGATAGAATTAAAACAGCTTCATATTTTTGTTTCATTATAAATGCACAGATGTTCAATTTAAACAAGATATATAATCTAAATAAGGAGTACAATCTAAATAAAGACCTTAATAGTAGTTAAAGGTAGAAGATTTAATATTTATATATTTATCTTATAATTTGTAAAATCCTAGCAGTTCTCCAAAGGCCATCATCTAACCTTCTATTTAGAAGTGTGAAACGTACCTATAAAGAAAAAGTAAATGAAAAGACTAAAAGAACACCATGTTAGAATAGAAAATATTGTAGAATTATATATATGAAACACAGGATGGATGATATATATATATATATATATATATATATATATGCTAAGGGCACAAGGCAGTGACCTGGCAGAATCGTTATCAGTGAAAAATACGCTTAGGGTATACATGCAGACATGTGCATACATGCAGACATATGCAAATTTACGTATGCAAATCCATATATATATATATATATATATATATATATATATATATATATATATACACCCTAAGCGTATATATATATATATATGTATACCCTAAGCGTATTTTTCACTGATAACAATTCTGCCAGGTCACTGCCTTGTGCCCTTAGCATATTGACAGACAAAAGCGTGCATCTCTTCCTCAAATATTATCAACTTCTAATCACCATTAATAAAAGAAATTTTACGTCGACAGATATTTTAGATGAAACTCTAACCAAGTTTTGCACTTGAACACCTCGAATTGCAAACTATATATATATATAGAAACGCTCCGACTGCCAAAAGCATATTAATAATAATTTATTAAAAAATACTTCAGTTAAATTGTTTAAACTTTCATTGAGCAAACAAATATTTAGTGATTATTCAAAACATTACAATGTCATCCTAACTAGAAATGTCCTTAATTAGAATTTATCATATACTGGAGAAATTATATGCATAACCACAAAAAGAAACAGAAAAAAATACAATATTTAGTATAATCCACTATTCAACTTAAATGTAAATACTCCTACAGCTAACTTTGTTTTTACTTAAGAAACCATATTCTTTGCAATGTAAGCTTTGAAGTATCTTTAAGAAAAATCAACTCTAAATTTATTTGTTATTCTGTCACTCCTAATGTTGCCCATATCTAGGCTTTTTTCAGTCTAGCAACCTAAACCAAAGTAGCTCTAAGTCAATCAGATACTTGTCCCTGAAATTCCAAATGCTTTGTCAAATACATAAAACACAAATGTAATGTACAAGATCATAAGTATTCTATGACATTTAGTGGACTGGCAATACATTTAAGCTACCATTTAAACCACACTTACATTCTTTCAAAACCACATAAAAAGTACAGTCAGTTCTCTCTCCACATTCATATGAAATCTGGAAAATCCATTTCAAAGATAAATATTTTAAGGTAATAAAGGGATGTGTAGCATGTACGACCAAAGCTAGGTAATTCTCTTAGTAAACATCCCTGCTCAAAATAGATACTCAGAAAGAATTGCTACTTACACACTTAGTATGAATTTGGTTGTAATGTAGATATATTGTCATTTTATCTCTTGGACAGTATGTAATACCATTTCTTAGCCTGCTCTTTGGTAATTGCTGGTCACTCTGTTTTATTGTAGTAACTGATTTTCTACCCTGCAAACTGAAAAGAACATTACATCTGGCTTCAGAAGTCTAAATTAGCCTCCAAACTGGATAAGTTCATTATAATTTTCTTTAAAATTATCCTTTAATCATTAGAGTCAATTCTTATTTATGACTTCATTGGTTAGAGTAGCACCTGAAGTATGAAAGGTAGGAGAGTCCAGTTTGCTGGACATTGTTGTAGAGCTGAAAAAGAGGTAATTTCTACTCTCCTCCTCTGGAAGCCATCTACTCGCAATGCCAGAGGGCGCACACTCTCCTACCCTAATGTAATCTCCAGGGATACAGGCATCCAGCAACAGGACCTCCGTAATGCCATGATGGACCGTGAAGTCTGGCGTAGCATGGTAAATTCCATTGTCTCAACCACGGTCGAACACTGATGATGATGATGATGAAGTATGAGAATTGTCTAATCTGTAATTTCAAGGAGCTAATACTCCACCAGACAGGTATTTCACACTTCAAAAGTTGTTGACAAACAAATTCCTTTTCAGCTACCTTTTATGATAAATGGTGAGATGACACGTACACAGAACTCCCATAAACTCACTTCTATCATGAATTGATACAGCATTAACATCTGATGTTACAAGCAGAGACTTAATTTTTAAGAGAAATAAAGGGTGTGTTCTTAAGCATTGTTTCACTATGTGTCCATGCTTCCTCTACCATGTACCTTATTGATCAATCAACAATGCGGTTATTACTCAGAAAATCTAAATTTGCATTTTTTACCTTTCAAAATCTTCGTTATATATCCATATATCTAACTACTTTTATTGTATTTATATTACATTTCATTTTTAAACAGATTTTCTTTTATAATTACAGTAATCTACATGTATGCTAATTTTAATACAGATTTTACATACATTGCACATGTATTTGTATGTGTGTGTGTATGTGGTAAGAAGTATTCTGACAATTGAGCGGCTGAGGGAATGGTACATTGCCACAAACAACACAGATGATTGTCCATGCAGTGGCCGACTGAGGGTTACAACAGCACATTAAGATTGTCACCTGTACAGCACTTGCAGGACCAATTCAGGAAGGCAACAGAATCAGCTAGGCAGACCATAGGGATTCATCACAGACCCATTTGTGCAGAGACAGTTTGTCACTGGCTGAGATCTTTTGATCTGTCTTGTTGACGTCCAGCTAGGAGTCCTATCTTCACCGATCATCATCAATAGGCACATCTGTAGTTATTTCAAAGTGTCAGATCTGTGGATATTAACAGTGGAGGACTGTAGTCTTCTCTGAATGCAGAGCTAGGGTTTGGAGAAGAAGGGGTGAATGTCATGCCAATGGCTGCATGGTGGAGACAGACTCATGGGAAGGACAGAGCATCATGGTATGGGGCAGGATTGCATTCAACCAGGATGTTGGACTGGTGGTCATCTAAAACATCGACCAAGGCCGGAGCTATGGAGTAACCACTGCTTGCTACATCAACTGAGTGTTGAGGCCTCACATTGTGTTATACTTTGCCCATCATAGGAATCATGTGTTCCAACATGACAATGCCCGTGTCCATACTGCCTGGTTGACAACAGACTTCGTCCAACAGCACAACATCCTGACATTGCCATGGCCTACCCTAAGTCCGAACTTGAATGCCATAGAGCACCTGTGGGACGAAATCCAAAGAAGGCTAAATAACATCTGTCCAAGGCCAACAACTGCGGCGCAACTCTCTGCAAGTTTTAACAGATTGTGGGCTGCTATCCACATGGTCTTCATTAATCATTTGGTGCATTTAATGAACAGAAGAAGCCTGGTGGTGGTCACATAGAATATTGAGTTCATCTCCTTAGATCCAGGACACTCTGTCATCATGTGACACCATGTGACATCAAACATGTTTCAGGAAATTACGTTTTATCATTAGGTAAAAATAGTTTCTTAATTAAAACCCTTTAATCAATGCTATGGCAGTCTTTATGAACTGGTTTCTATTTAGCATGTTTGTGACAGTTCTTTGTGGTTCAGTTTATATATATATTTATGCATATACGTAGACCTATACATGCACACATGCTCTCACATATATAGACATTGTGGTATGGTTAAGAAGCTTACATGTCAACCATGTGGTTTCCGGTTCAGTCCCAGTATAACACGTTGAACAAGTGACTTCTACCATAGCTCTAAACTGAACAATGCCTTGTATACCTTATGAGGGAATTTTGTAGAAAGAAATTGTGTGGAAACCTGTTTTATACATGTATGTGTATGCTTCCTTGTGATGGTACTTGTCCCTGCACACACACACACACACACACACACACACATACACACACACATACAAACACATATATACAAACATATATATGCACACACACATACACCTCCCTCATACATATATACATGTATGTATATATATGTATGTATGTATGTATATTTATATCTCTCTATCTATCTATCTATCTATCTATCTATCTATCTATCTATCTATCTATCTATCTATCTATCTATCAATATATATATCTATATATATATATATATATATATATATATATATATATATATATATATATAATATATATATATATACTGGAGTAAACACATAAATGTGAAACAAGTTGGAAAAAGAGTACTCAAATACCAGGGGTAGAGTAATATGCTTTATTTAAAAGCAGCAGAAATTCAACAAAACCTGTTACTCAGAGTTTTGTTGAATTTCTGCTGCTTTTAAATAAAGTATATATATATATATACACACACACACATATATACATACACACATACATACATAATTGCTATTTTAGTGAACTTAAATATGTACCTGTAGAAGTAGAAATTGTAATAACAGCAAAGTGCTAAGTTGTCTCAAGTCAGGTTCTCAGCCAAAAATTTAACCAAAATTGAGCCAAAATTGCAATATTTGTTCTGATAAAGAAGAAAGTTTACAGCAGATTCTTTGTTTATGGCTGTTAAATAATCAAAAGTCTACTTAGCATAAATGAGTGTCCAAATTTGGATTTTCTCCAGAGTTCTGCCACATGATGCTAAGTAGCCTGAAAGAAGAGAAAGTATGTAAGGTAGTGTAAGGGGGTGTGTAATTTCCTTAGGGAATATTAAAATAAAAAAATCAAACTAAAAGGTAAAAGGTGTGGGTGGAGGGGAGGGTGGGGGAAATATGAATATGCAAAGCTTTTGAAACAAACCAACAAATCTGTATCTGATTGGAATGATACCAACGATAATGGAGACGTATTGAATTGCTACGGCCAAATTCTGCAATATTGACCAAAATACTGAAGATAATGAAAATAAGACATTAAAATCGAAGTAGTGTTCTACAGTACAGTTGCAGTGTTTATGGAATTTAAAATTAAAGAAACACATTTATTCTTCAGGTTTGGGCTAATATTTACTCTTCAATCTCTTGTTCAATGAATATATATATTTAATGAATACTAATCGTCTGCATATTTCTCCGAATTTAACATTAAATTTGTATGAAATATTTTGAGAACTGGATGTTCCGTCATGTCATATTGTAAAAGATTTCAAGCTTGTTTCGTCCAAGTAGACTGTAATAAAAAGAAATATTTACTGAAATACATATATATGACAGTTTTACAACAACCAGCCATATATTAATTTCTAATTAACAGAGATACAACTATGACAAGTGTTAGAAGTTAAACTTTCATTCCACTTAAAGACATTAATTTTAATCTCTTTAATGTAAGTGTAATGAGAAAGGTGATTTGTTTGTACACTTGTACACAGCCTACAAGTAATCGTACATTCAAAATTGTAGCTGGTTCTTTTTTTTGGTTCCATATCAAAAAGATCTGTATCAACTTTGTCAAACCCTTCTCTTTCCCACTTTTCAATAATGATGATTCTACATGCAGAACTTCCATGAAGAATTTCTTGCTGCTAACTTTGCCGTCAACTCTAATAACATGATGCAAATCTTCCCCATACCACCACAGCATACTCATATATAAAATAAAAATAAATGTGCCCTTTTAAAGCCTAACCAGGCTCATGGGTCCGGTTTCCCGAGTTCAATGGTGTATGTGTTACCCAGCAGGATGGGACGCAAGTCCATCACAGCGTTACTCATTTTTGCCAGCTGAGTGGACTGGAGCAACATGGAATGAAGTGTTTTGCTCAAGAACACAATGCGTTGCCCGGTCCAGGAATCAAACCACAATCTTACGATCATGGTGCTGACACCCTAACCACTAAGCCATGTGCCTCCACATATTCATATGTACCAAGTCTGAAATTACTGGTCACTTTAAATCAAAACCATTGACAATGTTTCTGACAATGTTCTTTCCAAAACAAGATGCTCTAGAACTCACTCCTTTCCCCAACAAATTCTTCAATCTCTTTGTCTCCACAAGATATACTCTGATTTTTGGGAACATGCTATAATGCATCCTGTTCCCCAGGAAGAGTAATCCTTGAACCCAGCTTTATTGCACTTACATTCAACAACTCAAATTTTATGGAATAAACCATGAAAAACAATTTTCTCTATATGCTAGACATTTCCTCCCTTCCTTCCTACCACTTTAATGAGCATTGATATGGTTTTCTTAAACATATATGTACTCTCCTATGTTGCACACCAGGCACTCACTCATGCAAAGGTTCCTGAAAGCAAAATTATTGCACTCAACATCAACAGTGTTTTCAATTGTGTCTGATATGTGAAGGAATTACAACTGTGTTTTGTGGTCTGCTACCACAACAGCTATCTTATAGGATCCAGTTAGCTCAAGACATCATCAGGAGGAACCCCGTCCGGTTTCAGCCCCTTCCCCTCTACCGTTTTGACATGGCGGGGCCCCACCCCCTTTCGGAGGTGTCTTCAGCTCTGGTGTTGGGTGCATGTCTTCTTTCTTCTGTTCCCTGGTTTCTTCGATGTAGCGTCAATGGGTATCAGTGGGCGACTGACTGACTTGTCAAATTTCTTCCCTTTAAAACTATTAAAATTATTAAAACTTCCCTATGGATTTTATAAGAGTCTCATTTCTTGGATTGGAGATTTCCTATTATAATACATTATTGCAGCATATGCTGATGGAGCTCGCTCTGAGCCACGATCTATGACAAGACCAGTACTCAGTATTGACTGAGCTTTTATCCTTTACTCAGTTACTCTCTTACTCCTCCTTCTCTGTTTATTTACATTGTACTTCCCACAGTTGCTACCATTAATCACTATTCTCAATATATTTTCTCTGGAATGTCTATTCTCTGAAAATACTTTGCTGTACAAGGTTTCCTCACTGTTGTTGAACTTGTAACAACAATGACATCATTGGCATCAATATCAATTGTCTGGGGGGGGGGTCTAGAATGTCATAGTTACAACTTGTTCCTTCAAAATAAAATCAATAAAAAATAACTATGAAAAACCACTCCAATAAAAATGTAATATTTTTCAAAAACTTAAGCTGTACGAAAGTTAAATACAGTTGGCAAGCTGAATTGTATTTGTGGCATGAACTGGAAGAGCAATTAAATATTTAAAAGAAAAAAAAACCAATGCAAAAAACAAAAAAGACAATGAATGTGATATATGCAGCACCTACAAGAAAAAATTGGCAAGACACTACATGATTGCTAAATGGCTCTTCAAGGAAGAGTTTCTCAAACATTCAAACAGGCTGTAAGGTTATTTTCTTTGTTAAGGAGGGCATCAGCAGATAACTACAGTACCCACTTCAGCTCTCAGGATCCAGGACTGATGTAGTGTACATACATTCATCCATCCATCTATCCATCCATCCATCAATCCATACATACATACATAGGCACCATGTAGTGGTACTGAACTGTTGAACCAAGTGAAATCGTAGTCAGGGCCAATGCCAGTGCTGTCTGACCAACACCAAAGCTGGTGGCATGTAAGAAGCACCATTCAAGCATTAGGCCTCATGGAGACAGGGACAAGTGACCATGACCCTTGGCGATATACCGTACTTGTGTTGACCTGTCAAGCCAAGTGAAACTGTAGACATGGCCGATGCTGGTGACAAGCCAATGGCACCCACGCTGGTGGCACACAAGAAGCACCCACTATACTCTCAGAGTGGTTGACATTAGGAAGGGCATACAGCTGTAGAAATCTTGCTAAATCAGATTGGAGCCTGGTGCAGGCCCCCCCAGTTTTCAGTCAAACTGTCCAACATTTGCTATTATGGAAAGTGGACATTAAACGATGATAATAGAGATGATGATGAAGTTGATGATACATGAAGATCTCTATCCTCATAGGACTTTTGTGGCCATTGGGCTTTACACCTTTATCTGCCATTAATGTACAACCAACACTTAAAATGTTCATCTACAATTCTTAACCATTGTAACTTACTTGAAAATATTACAGTCACTTAAACTGACTTCAGTGCTTCACACTTCAAGGAAAGACACATTGTAGGCTTACGTAATAGTGATTTCAGTGCCCCTAAAATATGTAATGGTCTTAGCTGAAATGCTTTTGGTCATAGGCCATAGTTTTGCTTGTGGAGGCACATGGCCCAGTGGTTAGAGAAGCGGACTCACTGTCGAGAGATCACAGGTTCGAATTTCAGACCGGGCGATGTGTGTGTTTATGAGTGAAACACCTAAGCTCCACACAGCTCCGGCAGAAGGTAATGGCGAACTTCTGCTGACTCTTTCGCCACAACTTTCTCTCACTCTTTCCTCCTGCATCTTGCAGCTCACCTGTGACAGACCGGCATCCCGTCCAGGTGGGGAACCTATATGCCAAAGAAACCGGGAAACCGGCCCTTATGAGCCAGGTATGGCTCGAGAAGGAACATAGTTTTGCTTGATCCATGTTGACCTGGGGCTAAAACATCACAATAACAACACTTTTAGAGCAAATAAAGCATTCTATCTAAACAATGATTACAAACCCAAAACGAGATCCGTATATGATCTAAATCTGCATGTACAAGTTGGTCCTCTCTGCTGTAAGTCTATTGATGTGTGACAGACTACAGCACATAAAACATCAGTTTTTATATAAAGTGGCACGTTATTGGCTAACATGTACGAAAGCATGCATATATACAAATCAAAATCCCAGTTTAGCAACAGTGCAAATAAAGTCATAATGTTTATTAGCAGAGCATGCAAAATATAATTTAGCTATTTATAAGTCAGAATACATGGATCTGATTTTCATATACCAAAGAAATCATTCAAGGATTTTATTGGATTTTGTGTATAATTACATATTTAGACTATTGTTAGAGTCCAGCCTTATTCTGCACTAAATATATACATTTTTGCATGTTTTCCTGTTGTTATTGTTGTTGCTTGCTTTTTCTACTATACTATACTGTAGTTGTTCAGTTAGATTAGATATTTGCTTGATTTCACAATTGTAATCATCATAATATTTATTAGTAGCTTTCTTCTAATCATTAATAAAAGGTTAATACTATTATTTATTTATTTTTATTAATAGTCAGTTACAAGAGTCTTAGAATATCTAGTCATATTTAACATTCATTTACATACATACATATATATTCATCTATGTAAAGGTGGCATGCTGGCAGACTTGTTAGCGCGCCGGGCAAAATGCTTAGCGGTATTTCGTCTGTCGTTACGTTCAGAGTTCAAATTCTGCCGAGGTCGACTTTGCCCCTTTCATCCTTTTGGGGTCGATGAATAAAGTACCAGTTTCGCACTGGTGGGGAGGGGGGTCGATGTAATCGACTTAATCCCTTTGTCTGTCCTTGTTTGTCCCCTCTATGTTTAGCCCCTTGTGGGCAATAAAGAAATATATATTCATCTATGTGTGTTTGTGTGTGAGTGTCGGAGGTGCATGTGACTATGATTAAATTATTTTACAATTAAGTTCTCACGATTGAAGATAGAATAAAAGAATTCATATATAAACTAGTTCTTGAATTTCATTTCTCAACATCTTGTTACAAAACTATCCTATTTATTATTTCTTTTAAATTACCATGAGTGTTTATCAATTACTACATGCTTCCAGATATTTTTTTTTCATTTTGGTTAAAATTTTTTGTTTCAATACTTTTATAAATCTAGTGCAGTCTTGGAAATCACTGATGAGTTAATAATGATTATGATTTTATAAAGAATATTTGAAACCAGAAAAAATAATAGGAACTTGATTTTCATTTTAAAAGTTTAGGTCTCTATAGATGAGATGGTTAATAGTAACGATAAATTATAGAGATGGTGTTCAACAGATCTATTCATCCTAGAGAAACCTGTTATATTCATCTTCATAAAAAACTTATGTTATCTTCACAGAAAACTGTTAGGTTCATCATTGTAGACATTGCCAAAATCAGTATTATTACTGCTCCAATGTTTATTTGGTCAGTATGGTAGTAAATCTGGATTGATGAGGACTTCAGCAGAAAACCTCGCCCTTGTAGTTTAGCTAAGTACCCAGTATGAGATATTTTTTTTATGATCCTCTCCTCAACCAAGCAGAGCCTGCACCTCTTGCAGTAGTTAAATTGAAATTAACAATTAACAATTTTCAAGTGTCTTCCACTTGATGTTCCAATGCATGCTTTGCTATACATGTAACATTGCACCTTGCTTGGATGTTTAAAAAGGTCTTGTAGGTATTGAACCTGGCCCCGAACAGACCTTCTGTCACACTCATACTTTTGTATGCCACTTACTTCTTTGGAATCCTTTGACAATACATCCATCTCATATTCTATAGTTTTTGTATTGTAATAACAGTTAAGCTGACATGTAATAGAAACTCTGCATGAGTAGCTTGGAGCTACTGAGTAATAATTTCTTTATGCTAGAAACACAGCTAAAAGAGATCTGTAAAGTGTGTTTATTAAATAATTTCCTGTATATATGGATTTGGAGGAAGCACTTAGCAACTAAACCAAAACCTTGCATACACAAGTCCTTGCATTCAGGGAAAATGGGGTTATAAAAGCATATGACATTATGTACCAATTTGTTATGGTGGGGTTAGGATCAGGAATACGCCTAATCTTATCCTTAGAAATACTGGCTGACAGAGCCTTGTTGTAGTATACCTTGTGATGTTGAAAGATGAGCAGAGAATTATTCTGCTACTCCACTTGATTAGGTTCCTGAAATTTATAGCTACATGGCAGAAACCTATATTAATATATGTCATCCTCTTGTTCAATTTACAAATGGGTTTATAGGTACCAGTGTCTAAGTCTAATGCTACATACAGGAAATAACTACTCTCAGAATGGCATCTATTGTGACTTTGAGCTCAAGAGAAATAAGAGCAGGGGTTAGATTTTTTTCCACAAATCTATGAAGTGTGCAACCGCTTAATTGGAACAAAGCCTCATTTCTATAGAGGCCAAAGCTAGTTAAATGGAATTTCTTAGTGTACAAGTCTAGAATAAACAGGCCTGTAAGGGCCACAAATATCACTATTAAATGCTGTCATCACATTATCAAAGAGCCTTCTAGATCAGTCTTCTTAATTGAGGTCAAAACTAGTCAAAGACTAAAGTTTTCTTGGTGTGTATGATGATGTTTATGTCTTTGTTGCAATTTTTATCAAATTTTGCCCCAACACTTCTATGCATGCATGTATGTATGTATGCATGTATGTATGTATGCATCTATCTATCTATACATATATATGTACACATACATATATACATACATATACATACATACATGCATACATACATATATACATACATACACACACAAATATGTGTGTGTGTATATATATATATATATATTATATATATATATATATATATGTATATATATAAATATATATATGTATATACATATCTATATATAAAAGAATCAACAGTCTTTCCATAGTCATAGGCTCAAAAGGGTGGCTAATTTCCCTGCTTCCCTTACTGATCAGGACTGCTCTAGTATAAGATCCTATTGTTTTTTTGTGGCTTCTGAATTTCTTTTGTGATTCTGCAACTTCTTTGGGCTAATGTACTATTTTATGAAGGTACTGTGAGATTTAGTATGATTTAATAGTATTATTTGGTAGCATGGGAGATGCTGGAGATGGAATATTAGTAGCAGTAATCATTGGAGAAATTGATGAAAATGACCCATTAGAATCATTAAAACAGAGAATCACATGATCAACATGTGCCCTTTCAGGAGATGGAGAAGATGGGGATATTAACCTATTGATAACATTATCATGATTAACAGATGTGCTTGCAGAAGCATATTTGGGAGTTATTTGTTGAATTGATGCTGAGCTTTTTCATCTTCTAATTCCATCCAGGTTTTTTTTTCTATCTGCTTGAATCAGCCACCATGCATCTGTGGAAAAATTTTAATGCATTGTTCTTGTAATGAACCATTTTCTAATCTCATAAAAACGGTTTACAGCTACTCATTATTGTCTGCCAAGTAATTTCTCAGCATGTAATTTCTTTATACCAGATGCTCTATAACGGTTGAGAAAAGACCTTTAGCATATATCACACGTTTTAATTGATGGACCCTAACCTTTTAATGATTATTTACATAGGCTCTTTCTGCTGCATCATTAGCTTTTATACTGTAGGTAGGACTTCCAACTTTCTTGTGACCAATTTGGATTAATTTGACCTTTAGTTGAATGAATTCTGGTCCATTGGTACCACCGAGATTGGGGAAGCAAATCTAGAAAAGATGGAAAGCAAGCATTCTCTTATGCTTTCCAAGATTCAGTGGGAACATAAAACAACTTCAAGTCATCGCTGATTTAATAACAACCAACATATTCTCAACATTTTATACTCCTTTTTATACTCCTTTTTTTTCTCCATGCATTATCTTCCTTAAGACCATGATTCAAGTCACATATGAGATCTAACACAATCTTAAGTTTATTAAGAAAATATCTGTCTATCAAACACAGGTGCTAGAGTGGCTGTGTGGTAAGTAGCTTGCTCACCAACCACATGGTTCTGGGTTCATTCCCTTGGGCAAGTGTCTTCTATTATAGCCTCAGGCCGACCAAAGCCTTGTAAGTGGATTTGGTAGACGGGAACTAAAAGAAGCCCATCGTATATATGTGTGTGTATATATATATATATATATATATATATATATATATATATATATATATGTATAGATATATATATATATATATATATATATGTATGTTTATGTGTCTGTGTTTGTCCCCCCAACATCACTTGACAACCAAGGCTGGTGTGTTTACGTCCCCGTAACTTAGCAGTTCAGCAAAAGAGACCGATAGAATAAGTTCTAGGCTTACAAAAGAATAAGTCCTGGGGTCGATTCGCTCAACTAAAGGCAGTGTTCCAGCCTGGTCGCAGTCAAATGATTGAAACAAGTAAAAGAGTAAAAGAGTAAGTATTTACTTTCTTCAGTGATTGCTGTGCAACTACATGTATATGTCACAGAGAGTGTAAAGAAATTTTGCAAAAGCTTTCTGTAATAAATATCTTGTTTTAAGAAAAGATAATGTCAATCTCTTCAATTATTTCAGAATGTATGAAGCAAACTGCTAATCTAAAAGAATTGGTCTAAATCATTTTTTTTTAGCAATATACTTAAAGATGCATGTGTTGAAAAGATTTTTTGATATCTTCAACACCCTGAGAATCTAATGTGTATCATACTTCAACTTAGTAAGAACATCAACATCACTGATAGTTTTCTAGACTTGTAAATAGTTTTGAGCTCATATTGCAATAATATGAGGATCCACCAAATAATTTACTGTGATACTCACCTGGCGACATAAAGATACTTTGAAAACCGAATTGAAATGGCTGATGATCAGTATCGAGAGAGAAAGATTTTTCTCAAAGAAAACATTTCAATCTTTCAACACACCATACTTTCAATATTACTCTTACTCATACTTGTTTCAGTTATTTGACTGTGGCCATGCTGGAGCACCGCCTTTAGTCGAGCAAATCGACCACAGGACTTATTCTTTGTAAGCCTACTACTTATTCTATCTGTCTCTTTTGCCGAAATGCTAAGTTATGGGGATGTAAACACACCAGCATTGGTTGTCAAGCGATGTTGGGGGGACAAACACAGAAACACAACCATACACACACATACATATATATATACATATATATATGACGGGTCCCTTTCAGTTTCCGTCTACCAAATCCACTCACAAGGCTTTGGTCGGCCCAAGGCTACAGTAGAAGACACTTGCCCAAGGTGCCATGCAGTGGGACTGAACCCAGGACCATGTGGTTCGTAAGCAAGCTAATTACCACATAGCCACTCCTATGCCTATGTTAAATATTGTTAAAATTTACCTTAGAACTATCAAGTGTATGACCAATACATACTTTGGACTTTCTACCTGGGACAATATTCCTACAATTGAAAATTCAGGTGTGTGACATATGTGAGTGAATGTTGCAAAAGTCAGATCTTACAGTAAATGTTCTTTTGTTGTCTAAAAGACATTTTGTTTCTTCTTCCTCTGAGTAAAACATCCCTTTTTTCTTAAAAGAGTAGGCTCAATTCTGTTTGCAAATTTTGATATTAGCTGATGATAACTGTTTATTAACTTCAAATATACCATGGTTCCTTCTTTCAAGTTAGAAACTCTAAACCATTGAATCTTATCTAAAAGAATTTATGATAGTTTGGTACTCTCTGTTAAAATATTCGTTCCTAGAATACTTAAACAAATACATGATTATGGCCTTCATTTGGATTAATTGTTATTTTGTCCATTTCATTCAAATGATTACTGCATTTTCTTGAATCTTTTATTCATCCTGGGTTGCTGCAAAGACGAATATATCATTCTGATAGATAATTACACCAACAATTACCTTCATTATTACCTTCTGACAACGCTGGAAAATAGAGCTGCTCATTGGGAAACTAATATGATGTCTATCGATTAGACATCATATTAGTAACTGCTTGTATTTATTGCATGCAATCTCTTGGGGTTTTTTTTCTCATTCAAATCAATCTAGAAATATGAATTCTTGAAATTAACTGAGAAAAACGATTTTGCAGTTTGCATATCAGTGAACATAGCTTCAAGATTGGTAGTTGGAAGAGAAAAAGTTTAAATCTTGACATTTAAATGTATTTTGTAATCAGTGCACATTCTTAATATACCATCTTTATTTTACATTCAAACAATTAGTAGTGTATGTTGAAATCTTCTTTTGGACATGAAGTAACAATTTCTGTCATTTTTAGAGTTTGAAGTTTATTCTCAGTATTGTTTATGTGTACTGGAACTGGGTGCATGGAATAAATTTCATTTTTGATTGTATTTGATGCTTAAATGTCCGCACTATATTATTCTATTGATGGTTAGCACTTAGAAACATAGAAACTTTACATGTGTTTCAGAATGTCTGCACAGATTAAATCGAAGTTACACTGTCTATTAACCATAAAAAAATGAAATGATTTGTCGTTGACTTATACCAAACAAAACTACTGTACTAACAACTATTGTAATTTTTAACCATTAAAACAAGTTAGATCATGTCATTATGTTTGACAATTAAAAATAAATTTGTTAAGAGTTATGTCAGAGTGATAGTGCAGAGTGTGCAAATATTCAGTTGCCTTTGACAGGGCCTCCCGCTCCTTTACTTGGTGATCAATATGAAAACTAGGGTTAGATGAATAGTTGGTGAGAGCCCTACAATCCATGTACTGGGATACTGTCAGTAAAGGGAAAGTCAGTAATAGGTATAGCAACGAATTTAGAGTACAAGTAGGACCAGTTCTCAACCTCTTCTTGTTTATCATAATCCTCCAAGCCATAAGAGAGAAATTTAAGACTGGTTGCCCTTGGGATCTTCTCCATGCTGATGATCCTGTTCTGATAGCTGAATCTCTACAAGAATTAGGGAAGAAATGTTAGGTGTGGAAGCAATTTCTGGAACCAAAGGGCCTCGCAGTTAGTTTAGCAAAGACCAAAGTTCTAGTTAGTAGGAGGGCAGACAAGTCACTAATCCATTCAGGGAAATGTATAAGCCGAAATTCCATATGGTGTACTCAGTATAAGCTATGGACACATAAGTGGTGCAGCAGTATCACAGGAGGGTTAACAGAGAAGGTAGTCTATGTATGTGGCAGGTGTACAGGTACAATAAACACTAAGAAAGTACAGGAAATACACTTTCTCAAGTGCCCTAGGGAATCCTTAAAAGTAGTAAGATAGCTTCCATTACCTAGGTGGCCAAGTTAGCAATGGTGGAGGAAGCTCTGAATGCATAGTTGCTTGAATAAGAACAGGCTGGTAAAAAGGGCCTCTGCCTCAGAGTGAAAGGTAGATTGTATGATGGCTATGAATGGACAGCTATGCTACATGGTATTGAAACATGGACTGTGATTGCAGAAGATATGTAAAAGCTTGAAAGAAATGAAGCCAGCGTGCTCCACTGGATATATAATGTCAGTGTGCCTGTATGACAAAGTTTAAATGTTTTAAGAGAAAAATTAGGCATAAGAGGCATCAGATATAGTGTACAAGAGAGGAGAATGTACTGGTATCGTCATGTGATGCATGTGAATAATGACAGCTGTATATAGAAGTGCTAATCTCTAACTGCAGAGAGAACCTGTTGGAGAGGTTGACCCAGAAGGAATTGGGATGAAGTGGTGAGATATGATCTGCAGATGATGAGCCTCACAGAGGAAAGAGCAAGGGAATAAGATTTCAGGTATTTTGCTGCGCTTGAGAAGACACATCGAGCTAATTAAAACTGTGGCCATCAGTACATCCAGGCATGCTCCACCTCACACACACAGACACATAATCTGCCTTCTGTCAAAATTCACCCATGATCAACACCCCATTCTCACCACCAATGATCATCACCCACTGCAGGCTCCTCCACTCTCCCTCACATGCCAATCTGCTCGCTCTGCATTCCCTCATTTCTGTTGCCAAGCCATTCCAATTTACTCACACTCACTTGGTACAGTCACCTCTTCCCCATCTCTAAACATCTGCCTTCACACACTTATGGAACATTTCGTCTCTATTCCGTCTGTACCACTTATACTTATTTCTTTACTACCCACAAGGGGCTAAACACAGAGAGGACAAACAAGGACAGATAAACAGATTAAGTCGATTATATTGACTCCAGTGCATAACTGGTACTTATTTAATCGACCCCAAAAAAATGAAAGGCAAAGTCGACCTTGTTGGAATTTGAACTCAGAACGTAGCAACAGACGAAATACCTATTTCTTTATTACCCACAAGGGGCTAAACATAGAGGGTACAAATAAGGATAGACATAGGTATTAAGTCGATTACATCGACCCCAGTGCGTAACTGGTACTTAATTTATTGACCCCGAAAGGATGAAAGGCAAAGTCGACCGTGGCAGAATTTGAACTCACAACGTAACGGCAGACGAAATACCGCTAAGCATTTCACCCAGCATGCTAACGTTTTTGCCAGCTCGTACACAGTTCCACCATCTTTTTTTCCTACTCTCATTTTGACTGTCTGTCTCTGTCTTTCTCTCTAAATCTATCTCTCCTTCCTCTCTTTTCCTTTCCTACTGGGATAGTCAAGTATCTCCTCTAAAGTAAGGCATTTACTTCCATCCCTCTGAACGGGCACAATACCACCTCCCTCAGTTCTACTACCTCCCCCAGCTGAGAGGTCTTCATCTTGCAAGTTACTTGGTGACCCCACTGGTTTTGGAACCATGTAAAATGAACCAGTGCTGGTGTCACAAAAATGCACCCAATATACTCTGTAAAGATGTTGGCATTTGGAAGGGCATCTATAGCTGTAGAAACCATGCCAAAGTGGACAATGGTTCTGGTACAGCTCTTCAGCTTGCCTAGCTCCTGTCAAACCATCCAACCCATACCAGCATGGAAGATGGACATTAGATGAAGATGATGATATCAACAATGACAATGAAACTATTTCGAACTTGTATCTTTACTTTTTTTTTTTTTTACTCTTTTTACTTGTTTCAGTCATTTGACTGCGGCCATGCTGGAGCACTGCCTTTAGTCGAGCAACTCGACCCCAGGACTTATTCTTTGTAAGCCCAGTACTTATTCTATCAGTCTCTTTTGCCAAACCGCTAAGTGACGGGGACATTAACACACCAGTATCGGTTGTCAAGCAATGCTAGGGGAACAAACACAGACACACATACATACACGCACACACACATATATATATACATGTATACGACGGGCTTCTTACAGTTTCCATCTACCAAATCCACTCACAAGGCTTTGGTCGACCCGAGGCTATAGTAGAAGACACTTGCCCAAGATGCCGCACAGTGGGACTGAACTCGGAACCATGTGGTTGGTAAACAAGCTACAATATTATGGAAAAATCTTATTCCTATACTGGGGTTTTTGACTGAAAGAGCCGAATTATATTACAATTAAAACATTTCTACTTATATGAAAAACCTAGAAGAATGTAATTAACGGTAATTATTGCAATGTTTAAACTGGCTTCAGTCCTTGCTAGTAGTGTAACATAAGTCTTTATTAGATTCAAAAGCACTTGTCTGGGCACAATTTTACAAGCACTGGCTCTGGCTGATTCTTTTTTATTGCAGCAAATTTAAAAAACGAATTCATATGTTGAGATTTAGCAGGAATTTATTATCTAGGTCTCCTTGCTTTTGCTTCAGGCTAAAGAATTTGAACCAGTCTTAGATAATGTGTGATTCTTTACGTTTAGTTATTTTCTTGACTGCATATTTTAAATCTTCAAATAGACAATTTTGAATTGTCTTAGGATACAGGATGTCTTTTATTTTCATATTTGCAATTATGTCACACAATACAAAGGATTTTATCTTAACTAATTTAGCCTCAGTATCATCGTTGAGCAATCTTGAGTTAATTTGTATTTGCTACGAAGTATCTTCTACTTCATAGTTATCAAGATCTAAGTGTTTATTAGATTATGTCTTATAATTGTCTACTGATAAGTAGAGTTGCAAATTACTTATTTGTTTTGTTTAGAATAATTAAATAAGTGTACAATTGTGAAAGAGTTCAAGTCTTCCAGCATCTGTTATGACTGTGTATTGTGGTTCACCAATCTTAACCAAGCAGCACACCAAAAAATTAATCTCAAAATGGAAATGGTAAGCAAGTTTCATTCCTGTCCCACAATTATTGTGCAAGCATACATATCAATAATAAGAATAAACAATTATTTAGAAGACTGTAAACATAACAATATTTATGGCTTGACTCTTTTTATTTTACTTTGTGAGATGGACTTCTGCATCTCTCTTATATATTTATCTACATATATTTACACACACAGACTTATACAATGATTATACAGATACATGTACATATATAAATAATTTCATAAACAATCTGTCATACATACACTCATATGTACATAAATAATACATCTATTTGTATAGTAGCTCAAACTGGCACACGTATGAATTTACATGAGCAAAAATATTCCCATTCACTTATACAAACTTATTAAAACTTGCAAGCATGGACTCACAATTGCATATATATCACATACACACAAACACACACATATACACAGACATAGAAACTTTTATAGAGATTTATATATAACTTCTTATTGGGATTGAAATGTAAATACGGCATTGACAAATCAATGCTACATCTTGCTATAATTCATGACTTATTACTTCATAAATATATTTGTGAGGTTATATAAGGTTCTTTTATTCATTATAAAATCTCTGGCATTCTGTGAGTTATATATCATTTCTCCTTTTATTATGGCAACACTGTTTCTTAATGGTTTGCTGTTAATCTCTTTAAATTTTCATATTTTTCATCCTTCTTCAACAGAAATACATTTCAGGAATAATTCATCTCAAAACTTCAGTTTAAAATTAATCTTGAGACCAGTTAATACAATAAAAGAAAAAAAAAAAAGAAGAAAAATCCTATTGTCCTTAAATACCCAGCACATTTGTGCATTGTGGACATGGTAACATAGTAGTAAATAAGCCTTTACTGTCACATAAGTTTTATTCCCAGTTAAGCAATTTCCCTTCAGTTACACCTCATGCATATAATGAATACTGTTGTCTTGTCAGAAAAGGCTCTTGCAGTCTTAGTTCTCTGAACCCATGATGTCTTCCACAAAAAGTGTTTTCTTCGACGATGACCAGACGATGCACTAAAGGTTATGTGAAGATTTTAATTTATTTTGTAATCATATCTAGAATTGAAAATTACCTGTTTTATTGCACATGTGTATTTTCAATTCATTTTCATTTAGAAAAACAAAATTCCAGTAAAGCACTCAGTTAACTGTATGAGGTGGTTGGCATAAGGAAGGGCATCAAATTTGAGTCACTAGAATCATATGGCACTATGTTCTTGCTCTTGAGATGCTCAAAATGTTTAATTCCTACATGTATTCATCTGATGGGAGCAGTTTCTTTAGCATACACTTGAGTGAAATTCCTTTCCTCTCTATTATATATACATGCATACGAACATAGTAGATAACAGCTAGCCTTTGGCTGCATTTTTGGACCCCCACTGTGTCCACTACTCTGGTTGGTATTGGAGCAATTTGTCTCTTACTCTATTCGTGCCAATATGCAGATAGATAGATAGATAGATAGATAGATAGATAGATAGATAGATAGATAGAAAGATAGATAGATAGATAAAAAAAAATTATATATATATATATATGTACATGCATAAATACACACACAGACACACAAACATATGCATGTGTGTATGTATACTTTACTGGAAATGAATTTTTATCATTTGACTGAGGTTTCAGGTGAGAATTCACCTGAAGGTTTCAATGACCAAAAACATTCATACAAATTCTCCTAACTTCTTAGTTGTTCCATATTATCCTGGTGATTTTCTCTGTGTACCCTAATTGCTTAGATAATCCTGAGGGATTTATACACATTTACTTGCAGGCAAAACATTTGAGGTTAGCCCCAGCAAGGAAGTCACTGTAGTTTGTAACAGGTCTTTGTACATGGTTTCTCTGGTGACTCACTAGACCTGCATGAGACATACATACATGCATACATACATACATACATGCTAAGCGTACCATACGAGTGTGATTGTTACCAGAGAAAGAAGCATGCCTCCATACTGATGGCAAGTAGAAAAGCAGCATTCGAGCATGATCGTAATCTACATCGCCTTACTGGCACTTGTGCTGGTGGCACATGAAAAAACATTCGAATGAGGTCATTATCAGTGCAGCTGGTCCAGCTCATGTGCAGGTGGCACATAAAATGCACCATTGAGTATGGCCGCTGCCAGTAACACCTCACTGGCCCTTGTGTCGGTGGCACGTAAAAGCACCCACTACACTCTTGGAGAGGTTGGCATTAGGAAGGGCATCCAGCTGTAGAAACTCTGCCACATCAGATTGGAGTCTGGTGCAGTCATCTGGTTCGCCAGACCTCAGTCAAATCATCCAACCCATGCTGGCATGGAAAGCTGACGTTAAACGATGATGATGATGATGATGATGATGATGATGATGATACATGCATACATTCGAATGATTCAAATGATTAGAAGACTACAAATCCAAGTCAGATGTGGAACTGTCAAAATCTGTAAAACTTTCCCAAAGTTTATCATCTAAGTATATATGAGTATGTCTAGATATGCAAATATATGTACGAGAAGACATACATAAAGCAAAACATACAAATCTGCATGTATACATACGTACAAAAATACCCTGTTGTTGATGTTGAAATTCCAATGAAGGAGCCTTGGATCTAGGTTAGAAATGGGATCTTTCTCTATTATGAAGAAATCTTGAAATAAACTGAATAATGCCTCATATACATATACATGCATGAGTATTTAAGTGCATATATATGTATGTATATGTGTGTAACGAAATGTGAATATCTCCTCTTGCACTTTTGGGGTGCAAGTTGGTGCAATCACTTTCCGTTGCTTTTATATCCAGATTCTACCAGTCAAAGAAACACAAAACGCAGACGTAAAAAATAGATATACTTTATTGTTTTATACCGGTGAGAAATCAGTGGTATATCTGATATCCTTGGTTCTGGGCGCGCAAGGCTGAAAGTTAATCGCTTGTAAGATTTACAATGTTCAGCCGCTAAAAACAGAACGGGTTAAAGATGGCCGCGGAATAATGAAGACGATGTTGTCTGCAACAATTTGGTTAAAATCTTCAGCCGACTGCTATCAAATACGGACAGAGAGAAAATATACGTCTGCTGGTATCAAAGGCCTTCTGCTGTCTCTCTGCTGGACGCTGATGGTCAAGGTTTTTGCGTTCCCTTGACTCTTTTCTAAGGGTCGCTTTTCCTAGCCAATCAGCTAATTCCACGATAGCAATATTCCCTCTTCTGTTGATGAAAACACGCGCGAATGAGAAAAGGGCGTTGCGCGCGCGCGCTGTTGTATAGCGTCACTACATGTGAGTTTGTGTGTGTATAACAGAGAGTTGAAAGAAGAAATAGAATAGTGTTAATGAAATACACTACTGACTATGCAATGCTGATAGAAAGAGAAAACAGAAATTGAATCTAAAAATAGTTACTGATGACCCATGTTATAAAGGTCAAACAGCCCCTATATAGTAGACCCACATACCTAAGATTCATCCAAAAAAATAAACAGTTGAAATATACTCGAAGGCTTATAAATCTCATAAACAACTAATGTTCATCTGATCGATAGAATTCTGTTAATGACTATTTAGGAGAAATGCATTAGGATCGTTGATATCTTACAAAATATTTGAAAACTCAATATAAAATTCTTGTATTTTTCTTAAATGACTGAAAGGGCGTTTGTATTATGTAAACAGAGTGTGGCATTTACAGAAAGGTGTTGTTTCCTTCATACTGTCTCTCTGATGTAAATAAAAGAAAATACCTTCAAAGAAGAATTGAAGCTCATTCTTTGGAATTCACCTCCGTATTGACATTTTAACATTCAGCATTAAATGGAAATAGCATGTTTGTGCATCAGAGTGTGTGTGTGGTGTGTGTGTGTGTGTCTGTGTGTGTGTGTGTGGTGTGTGTGTGTGTGCAAACGTGCATGTGCATGCACAGATGTGTGCTTGTGTGTACCTATGTATGTTTGCCTGTGAAAGTGTGTGCATGGGTTTGTGTGTGTATAAGTGTGTGTGTGTATATGTGTGTGTGTGTGTGCATTTATGCATGAGTTTGTGTGTATGTGTGTGTGTGTGTGTGTGTGTGTGTGTGCGTGTTCATTTATGCATGAGTTTGTGTGTATGTGTGTGTGTGCGTGTGCATTTATGCATGAGTTTGTGTGTATGTGTGTGTGTGTGTGTGTGCATTTATGCATGAGTTTGTGTTTATGTGTGTGTGCGTGTTCATTTATGCATGAGTTTGTGTGTATGTGTGTGTGTGTGCGTGTGCATTTATGCATGAGTTTGTGTGTATGTGTGTGTGTGTGTGTGTGCATTTATGCATGAGTTTGTGTTTATGTGTGTGTGCGTGTTCATTTATGCATGAGTTTGTGTGTATGTGTGTGTGTGTGCGTGTGCATTTATGCATGAGTTTGTGTGTATGTGTGTATGTGTGTGCGTGTTCATTTATGCATGAGTTTGTGTTTATGTGTTTATGTGTGTGCATGTGCATTTATGCATGAGTTTGTGTGTGTGTGTGCGTGTTCATTTATGCATGATTTGTGTGTATGTGTGTGTGTGTGTGCGTGTTCATTTATGCATGAGTTTGTGTGTATGTGTGTGTGCGTGTTCATTTATGCATGAGTTTGTGTGTATGTGTGTGTGCGTGTTCATTTATGCATGAGTTTGTGTGTATGTGTGTGTGCGTGTTCATTTATGCATGAGTTTGTGTGCGTGTGTTTGTGTGTGCGTGTGCATTTATGCATGAGTTTGTGTGTGTATGTTTGTGTGTGCGTGTGCATTTATGCATGAGTTTGTGTGTGTGTGTTTGTGTGTGCGTGTGCATTTATGCATGAGTTTGTGTGTATGTGTGTGTACATGAGCGTATGTGTATGTGTGTGTGTGTGCATTTATGCATGAGTTTGTGTGTATGTGTGTGTGTGAGTGTGTGTGTGCGTGCGCGTGTGCATTTATGCATGAGTTTGTATGTATGTGTGTGTACATGAGCATATGTGTATGTGTGTGTGTGTATACATGTGTTTGAGGCTTCTCATGAATTTTCTCATTGGCAATAAACTATCAACAACTTTCAATTAGAATAAACAGACATAACTATTTTGTTATTCCAATGTTTTGGAAATGTATGAACATCTAGATTTTCAATCTTCGGCAATGTCTGCTAAATTATTTTCTAGCTCTTCCTTTAGGGAATTTGTGTGAAATTCTTCATAATTTTCTCTTATTCTCAAGTTCGACTAGCTCACTGCAAAATAATCACCATCATCATCATCATCATTTAACTCTCTTTACTCTCTTTTACTCTTTTACTTGTTTCAGTCATTTGACTGCGGCCATGCTGGAGCACCGCCTTTAGTCGAGCAACTCGACCCTGGGACTTATTCTTTTGTAAGCCGAGTACTTATTCTATCGGTCTCTTTTGCCGGACCGCTAAGTGACGGGGACGCAAACACACCAGCATCGGTTGTCAAGCAATGCTAGGGGGACAAACACAGACACACAAACACACACATGCACACATATATATATACATATATACGACAGGCTTCTTTCAGTTTCCGTCTACCAAAACCACTTACAAGGCATTGGTCGGCCCGAGGCTATAGCAGAAGACACTTGCCCAAGATGCCACGCAGTGGGACTGAACCCGGAACCATGTGGTTGGTTAGCAAGCTACTTACCACACAGCCACTCCTGCGCCTATAAACTCTTCATAATTTCCTCTTATTCTCAAGTTCGACTAGCTCACTGCAATATAATCACCATCATCATCATCATCATTTAACGTCCACTTTTCCATAATTTTATGAATCAAGCAGAGTTTATTTGAGGCAGATATTCCTCTGCCAGATGTCTTACCTGCTGTTAGCGCTCCCCTGCTTCCAAGCAACATATTTCCCCATGAGCACATATATTCTTGCAGAATATCTTTATATATAAAAGTAAGGTGTGTGTCTGTCTCCTACGATTTAGATTCCTAACTACTCCCACATTTTGCGGTGCAGTTTAACCAAAACCGGGTATCTTATAGTCGTGATTCATATCGAGCCCTTCTGGATATTAGTGCGCGTCTATGATTTAAAAAAAAATTTACCATCATTTTTTTTCCATTTTAATGTATTTTTTCGCTATTATATAAGGGAAGTAACTCTCTAAAAATGTCTACGATGAGTCAACGGTTAAAAAAAAAATTTACCATAATTTTTTTTCCAATTTTAATGCATTTTTTTGCTATTTTTTGGCTATAACTCTCTAAAAATGCTTATATAGTTATTTCCCTTACAAACCCGAGCAACGCCGGGCGATACTGCTAGCTGGAAATAAATGACACTATAACTTCTAACAACTAACCAGCTTTCACATGCTGTGAAGACAAGGAGACACAAACATACACACAGACACACACACTCACATATAAACAAAAGTATTGGGGTGTCCGGAAAGTTTGTGCCGATTTATAGTAGCTTACCTTTCGACTTATTTTAGAACATGGTTGAGTCCAGAAAATAGGATTTGACTACACCTCCATTTAGAGCACAGTTTAAGCTATCTTTTCGTGGAAGAAGGTTTATGTTCTTATAACCTGTGTTAATTCTGTAATCTTTTAAAATGGAAGATAAGAAAGTTCATTTTCTACACTTGATGCTTTGGGAACCAGACAAAAATTGCTACAGCTTGGCTGGGATGTGTTACCCCACGTTCCATATTCACCAGATATTGCTCCTTCAGATTTCCACTTCTTCAGGTCTCTGCAGAATTGTGTTAATGGTAAAAATTTCAATTCTTTGGATGACATAAAAAGATACCTTGATGAACTATTTGCCATGAAACCACCTCAATTCTGGGAAGCCCTCTTCCCAGAATTTTCAAGTTAAAGGAAAGATGGAGATGCATTGTGCAACAAAATGGTTCATATTTGGTTGATTAAAAATGTAATGGCAAGTATTTATTGACCTTTTTCTTTCCTTTAAAATTCAGCACGAATTTTCCGGACGTTCCAATATATACAAGTTTTGAGTTTCTGTCTGTAAAAATCCACTCACAAGCAAGAATTCCTGGTCAGCCTTGTGCAATTGCCAAAAGTGCAACCCAGTGGGACTGAACCGGAACTATGTGGTTGGGAAGCAAACTTCTTACCACACAGCCATGCCTGCACGTACAGAATATAAAATGAATAAGCCTGGTGTCACATGATATCATAATTTGAAACCAAATAGCTTTCTTTGGCTATTGAACAACATATATAATACTGAACAAGAACTGCTTATTCAATTTTTGTATTTTTATTATTAACCTCTGTGTGTGTATGTGTGTGTGTGTTTGTGTGTGTGTTCCACGCTTGTGCATGTACATGTGTGTGTGTGTGTGTTATTAGTAGTAATTTCAATTTTCGCTGTGTCAAATAAACCCTTTAGGTATGAAAAATGGCTTGTTATCATTTTATTGTCATACTGATTAACCTTATCATACTAATTTATCAGGAAAATGAAGATAACAAAAGAGAGAAAGAGAGAGATGAAGCAGAGAGAAGTTATTAAACTGTAAGTTTAACTGAATTAAAACTGATAGCATAAAGAAATTATTATGCATATTTAAGTGCTGAGGCCAGGATAAATGCAACAATTTTTTTGCTTTAAAGTGTTACTAATTAAGCATTTTATGCATACATTCATACACACATATCTATTTATTTGTCTGTGTGTCTTTCCATCTATCTAGCTAGCTAGTTGGCTAACTATTATTTTTTGCTAAAACATTGTATCAGTTAAATATTGAGATAAATAGTAACACTGAATTTCTCCCCTCAAAAATTGATGTACATATACCTAAATTAGCAACTATTATTTGTGAAAGCATAACAGGGTTCATAAAAAAGTCAACTCATCTGGACAATTACGTTTATAAATTGATTCTTATAATTAGATCGTTAATCTATGATGTTTGGAGAAATTCATTATTGCATAAGGAGTATCAAAAGGTTAAGCATTCGAGAATACTAAAATACTTAACCTGTAGAAAAGAAACATTACCTATAGCCTTTCAGGACCTGTTAGACAGAGAAGGAAAAAGAAACTGTAAGAAAGGGTTGTTCATGATGTTTAATATACATTTTTGGTGGGAGAGAAACCTCAATAGAAATACCAAGAGGATCAAAAGTAAAGGGCTGTTTAAATAGATGGTGCAATAAAACTTTTTTGAGTAATGATAGAAAAATAATTGAAGGATATTATATATGGGCCATTGGTTGTAAGTTATTGATAAGTGAAAGTAAATAAACCTTTGTTATATATATATATATATATATATATTTTTTTTTTTCTAGTTTCAGCTCAGAGCTGTGGCCATGCTGATGCACCGCCGTTAAGAAATAACTCGACCACAACGAGTTATTATATACATATAAAAACGATGAATAGCCTTTGCGTAAACCAATTGGTTCGTTTTGTTCTCTTACTTTATTATAATTATCATCCTATAATCATCTCATAATAATGACCTTTATGACTCGTATTACTACCTCAGTCAATCTAAATGTATATATTTGTCACTACCTGTCATAAATAGCCTTTTTCTATCTGCAATATGCATTTTCGTTGATTTTTCATATTTTACCCTTACATTTCCACGTGTATTTTATATTTTCTTTTCGTAACATATTTCTACTATATATATATATATGTATATATATATATATATATATATATATGATCAAATAAGGTTAAGGGATAAATGTCCATGGAATCTGTGTTAGACTAACCAAAAAATAAACTGTAAGGTTCAGTTAATAAAACTGTGTATCTTGAAGGATGCTCAGTTTTATGCAAATCCTTTTAAGGATGCACATAAAAGCCATGAACCGAAAATTTTCGTAGGAGATTTGCAAGTAATAATAAAGTTCTCTTAGTTTGAGACCATAATATATTTGTAATAGCTATTTCTTTACTACCCACAAGGGGCCAAACACAAAAGGGACAAACAAGGACAGACAAACGGATTAAGTCGATTACATCGACCCCAGTGCGTAACTGGTACGTAATTTATCGACCCCGAATGGATGAAAGGCAAAGTCGACCTCGGCAGAACTTGAACTCAGAACGTAAAGGCAGACGAAATACCTATTTCTTTACTACCCACAAGGGGCCAAACACAGAGGGGACAAACAAGAACAGACAAACAGATTAAGTCGATTACATCGACCCCAGTGCATAACTGGTACTTAATTTATCGACCCCGAAAGGATGAAAGGCAAAGTCGACCTCGGCGGAATTTGAATTCAGAACAAATAGCTATTTCTTTACTACCCACAAGGGGCCAAACAAGGACAGACAAACGGATTAAGTCGATTACATCGACCCCAGTGCATGACTGGTACTTAATTTATCTACCCCGAAAGGATGAAAGGCAAAGTCGACCTCGACGGAAATTAGAACTCAGAACATAACGGCAGACGAAATACCGCTAAGCATATCGCCCGGCTAAATTTGTATGTTTGTATATATTTGTAATAGCATCAACCCAGTGCATTACTGGCAGTTGTTCTACCAGTTATAGGAGGATGACATGGTAGGTGGTAAAGCAAAACAAAGAAGGAACTGAAAGTAGAGTAATAAACATTCTAGCTCATGTTTAATTATAACTGCATAATTAAAATGATAAGAACAATGAAGATTTAATATTCATTATTGTTTACTTTTTACGTTAGATATAATTCATTTGTTTATATTATCTTTGTTTACTTTAGTTCCCTCTTCTTTTTTTTGAAAGAAATTGTAAAAAAAAAAAAAAACCCAAAAGAGTAGAAAATAACTTGAAGCTAGTAGTTCCAGTACGATAGAAAAGTTTAGCTTGAATTGAGTTCTTCACAAAAGAAAAAGTAAAAGCAGCGACGAAAGAAAGGGAAATGTAAAACAACAGCAACTAAAGAAATGATCCAATTCACAGATTTCATTCGACAGGAAATTGGCCATGCAACAAAAGGAAATTAAGATTAATTGATTTGTCTGGTGGGGGTTTGGAATGTTCTATTGACTATTGGGTTTCTATGTATGACAACAAACATATATATACTCTTACAATGTACTCACACAAAAATACATACATACACACAATACATGTATATGTATATACCTATGCATATATATATATATGTATATATGTACTAGCAGCTAAGCCTAGTTTCACCCAGTCTGTTTGGATGATGTGGCTGTGATCGTTTTCAGTTAGGCATAGGTGTATGAAAATTAAGTTCAGACCTGTACATGGTAGCTAGACCTAGTAGAAATAGCAGCCAAATCTTCCTCAAAACACCCTACTGTGTTAATCCGACAATTCTGCCTATTATGTAGTTTGAATGAGAAAATGTAACTAAAGATTAAGATTATTAACCCCACAAAGAGGTGAAAGAAGAGAGTGAAAGTTTTGGCTGACTGTCATCCTTTACTTCCCCTGTTGCTAGCGAAATGGTATATGCCGGCTGTGTGAGCAACTGGTTGTTTTAATGGCGGAACAAACAGGGGAACTCCCTTAGGAAAAGTGTTAATCGATTTTCTCGGTAAGTATGGGGGCTAAAAAAATATAGAAACCGCATTCCAGTCTATGCACTCGTCTCCATATGTGTGCCATTTTTCACGTGAATCCACCCAGCTGTTTGGCTGTGAACCTCAAGACAAGAAAGAATACAATGATCGCCCTTGTCCAATTTATATTATATATATATATACACACACACACATATATATATATATATATATAACTGCATATAAATATTTATATGTGTGTGTGTAAATATATACAGGGTGCATAAGGTATTTGAGGACATATCTTTTTGAGGTCATTGTTGCATTTTTGGTAAACTCTGTGTAATCATTGTTTCAGAAAATAATAAATAATATCGTTATTTGTCAAAAAATGCTATGAGGTTAAAGATAACCATTTTTATAATGTTATTCAATAAAGCAACCTTCAGCATCAACACCTGCTTCTGTATGTCATCTAAATCATCTACATGTTCGAAACAAGTGGTCCTGGTTCATTTTGGACATTACTCTAACTATGGCAGCTTTCAAAGAATCTTTGGTGTTATGGGCGTGTTCATTGACCTCTCTCTCTCTCAACAATGCTCCATATGTAATAGTGTAATAGGCTAAATGGATTGAGATCTGGGGAATTAGGAAAACTCCAGTATTATCCATAAATATCAATGATTAACCTTAATCATGGTGTAAAAATAAAATGAAAACAGACAAAGGAATAAGCTGATATTCCTGAAATAGTTTTGTTGAGAGTGTTTATTGTGACATAAAGATGGTACTGCCAAGTACATGCATAATTAAATACTGGGTAACATATTACGTAAATTTATAGATGTTGAGCATACAGCTTACCTGACTGCACCATGCTTACATCACAATAAAGACTCTTTACAAAACAAAAGTAGAGATACTAAGTAAACAGTTTATCAGGATTTTTTTACATATATGTTTGTGTGTTGGTGCCTGTGTGTGTATGTATGTATATATGTATGTATTTACACATACACACACACAATCATAGAAGAGTGTTGAGAACAAACAGACATTATTGGTTTTTGTACAATAAAGAAAAAATCCAGGTAAATATAAATGAACATATATATATATATATATGTGTGTGTGTGTGTGTATATATATATATATATATATATATATATATATATATATACATTTTTAATATAAAATTAAACAAGCAACAAATAGTTGGACAAGAGCTGTCAGTAAAATTACCAGAGCTAATATGGAAATACATGTTCAATTATGCAAATTGGTTTGCATTAGCATATTTTACTTAAGTTTTAAACATGATCCTTTCCGTGATTTGAATAATGTTCAGGTGTTTAATAATTACACATTACATGGAAGGTTTATCATTCTAATAGACAAATATATGTTTTTTTTGTTGTCTTTTTTTGTGTGTGTGTGATAGTTGTTTGTTGCTTCGTATTACTTGTTGATATACTTGTTATTAATGGCAGGTGTTGCATGGGGATGCTTGTATGCTTTAGGTTTCCATGCATATTTGCATATATTTGCTGGTTTGAGAGAATATGCTTATGAAATGCAATTTAAAGGTGACAAATACAATGAAGCTTTAGAAATGGATTGTGGATGTGCATGTGTGTGCATACATACACAAGCATATATATACACATATATATATGTATATGTGTATGTGTGTGTGTGTATGTATGTATATATATATATATGCATGTATGTATATATATATATGTATATATGTGTATATATATATGTATATATATATATATATGTATGTATGTATGTATACATATATATATATATGTATATATACATACAGCGTAACACTAATATACCTGCATGTTGTTCATACACCTGTCTTCATCTTTTGTTTTTCTCTCTCTACATATATATGCAGATAGATAAATAGATAGATAGATAGATAGATAAATAGATAGATACATCCATCCATCCATCCATCTATACATACATACATACATACATGCATGCATGCATGCATACATACATACATACATACATACATACATACATACATACATGCATGCATGCATGCATGCATACATGCATACATACATACATACATGCATGCATACATACATACATGCATGCATACATACATATATACATACATACATGTGTATATTTCACAGAAAACGCACCATTTGAGCATGGCCGATGCCAATGTTACCTGATTGGCTCCCATGCCAGTGGCACATAAAAGGCAGCCACTACACTCTTGAAATGTTTGGCATTAAAAGAGGCATACAGCTGTAGAAACATGCCATATCAGATTGGAACCTGGTGCAGCCTTCCTATCTACCAGTTCTCAGTGAAACCATCCAACCCATGCCAGCATGGAAAGCAGACATTCAATGACGATGATGGTGATGATGATATGTGTGTGTGTGTGTGTTTGTGTGTATATATGTATATGATGATGATGATGATGATGATGATTTCTTTACTACCCACAAGGGGCTAAACACAGAGGGGACAAATAAGGACAGACAAACAGATTAAGTCGATTCCATCGACCCCAGTGCGTAACTGGTACTTAATTTATCGACCCCAAAAGGATGAAAGGCAAAGTCGACCTCGGTGGTATTTGAACTCAGAACGTAACGGCAGACGAAATACGGCTTCGCATTTCGTCCGGCGTGCCAACGTTTCTGCCAGCTCGCCGCCTTCATATACACATACACACACACACACATATATATACTCATAAATACATATGCATATATATATATGTGTACACATACACACACACACATATATAGACAGGGATGTTGTCGGACACTGCAAGAAATGCAATTAAAAGTGAGGTGTACATATGTTGAATACTCAACAAAGGAATTTCTGGATTTGAAATGTCATTATACTATATCAATAAATAGTCCAGAGAATTGAATAAGATGAGACAGAGAAATATAGTGTGATTGTGGTCTAAGTAAATGACTTAAGTGTTTGTGTTTATACACATGCACATGTGCACATACATACATACATGCATACATACATGCATTAATACATACACACATGCATACATACATGCATACATACTTAGAGATATATGTGGAGAGCAAGGGAGAGAAAGAGAGTAACAGATAGAAATTAAAATAGACAGACAGATAAATAGATAGACAAACAGACAGATGGACAGAGAGACATGCAGACAAAAAGACAGATAGATAGGCAGATAGATAGATTGATGGATAGATAGATAGATAAATAGAGAGATAGAAACATACATACATAGAAGCATAAGCAGTGTGTTAAAATATTTGCTTCTGTCCTACACTGATTTGTGTACAATCACACAATACTCTCTTTTATCTTCTTTAACTTGTTTCAGTCATTTGACTGTGCCCATGCTGGAGCACTGCCTTTAGTCTAGCAAATCGACCCCAGGACTTATTCTTTGTAAGCCTAGTACTTATTCTATCAGTCTCTTTTGCTGAACCGCTAAGTTGTTACGGGCATGTAAACACGCCTGCATCGGTTGTCAAGCGATGTTGGGGGGGGGACAAACACAGACACACAAACACACACATAGATATTTATATATATAATATATATATAAATATTACTTGTATATATATACAATATTACTTGTATATATATATATATATATATATATATATATATATATATACGAGGGTCTTCTTTCAGTTTCCGTTTACCAAATCCACTCACAAGGCATTGGTCGGCCTGAGGCTATAGTAGAAGACACTTGCCCAAGGTGCCAGATAGTGGGACTGAACCCGGAACATATTGCTATATTTGGGCTTCTCATCCATTATTATATCTCTCTTCATTCATCATCTACTGATCACCTTTATTTCTATCAATCATAATCTCTCCCAAGATTGATTCTGTTTAACCTCTTTACCATACCTGTGGAATGAGTCTCAGCATCAGATCTGATTGCATCTTAAAAATGTCTAACTTACTCCAATATTTTCCAAAAATCTATTGTAATATTCCTTGGCCACTCTAGACACACTTTCAGCACTGATATATAAATCACGTGACCGACCAGACCATCAGATGTTGCCACACATCGCTGGTCACAATGCGTTCGCATTGTTTTAGCCTTTGAATGACGCCACCCCGCTGGCTAAGCGAGCAGGCCAACGGAAGAAAGAGTGGGAGAAAGAGTGGTGAAAGAGTACAGCAGGGATCACCACCCCCTGCCGGAGCCTCGTGGAGCTTTTAGGTGTTTTCGCTCAATAAACACACACAACGCCCGGTCTGGGAATCGAAACCGCGATCCTCCGACCGCGAGTCTACTGCCCTAACCACTGGGCCATTGCACCTCCACGATATATAAATATTCTCATTAATTCTTTGGTACATGTAACAGTCATCGTTGAAGATAAAGATAATAGATAGGTCGTTGATATTCATATTTTCAGCTGGTCATCTATCTTTACTCCATTAACTACCAACTATAAACACTTACCAAGACATAGCCTCATCCCTATGCTATTTAGTATGTTGAAATCAGTTCTAAGTATCTTCTGACACCGAGAATATAACCTGAATGCAGTTTAACCCTTTAGTGTTTAAACCGGCCAAATCCGGCCCAATATATTCTATATGTTTTATATTCAAACTGGCAATATCTAGCCTCTCACTCCTAACCTACAATGCCATTCTGAAAATAAACAATCACATCATTGAAACCTCAAAGCTATAAGATAATGCATGATTAATTCAAAACAATTTGAGTGAAAAAGTATTACATTTAACAGAGTATTCTGAACACTAAAGGGTTAAGATGATCAAAGTTCATTAATTCTTCCTTGGCATTAATTTTTCCTTTTTCTGCAAATCCTAGCCATGTAACCTTGGCATTTCATCAACAGGATTGACAAGGACCGACAGTGTTACAGACAGACTGTCACCAAGGAATATATCTATGGATGATCTAATTTTGTTTGCAGTTATAGTAGCTGCCTCAATCTTTATTGATAAGTGTATGAACCATTTTTGCAAAGTCTTTTAATGGAATTGACAATAAGAGATGACCAGGTGTAGTGATGGTAATATTTATGAGTGATGGACAGAGTCAAATACATTTGTATAGTCTAACCATGTAGCCTTTGGCAGTGCTACTTTGCTTCATTAATGATAGAATTGTTGCATCAGGAACTGTTCATGTAAGAATGTGTGTGTGAGAGAGAGAGAAGATAAAAGAGAAGGGAGAGAAAGAGAGACAGAGAGTGTGAGTCTTCTTATGTATTTATTTTCTATAGGTGGTGTGTATCTGTGATCTTAGGAATCTTTTAGCCATTTTATAGTATTACTGGCTAATTCGAATTTTCTTAACAAAATATTATTATAAATATTTTAATAAACCCTTATAATGTGATAGAATTTTTTTTCCTTTTGTTATTCCATGAAGAAGATAAATAATCATATTTAAGAAATATTTCCTTTCTTTCTTTCTTTCTTTCTTTCTTTCTTTCTTTCTTTACTAATTTATTTTTACCAATTTTGTAATTCCTTATATATTGCAGAAAACATTTTATTGGTTATCTTGCTTTTATTGTGTGACATTCTCTTTATATCAGATTGATAGTTTTTTTTTCTTTTATCATATGCTATATAAATGATTTTATTTTCATGTACTACTTATGTCTAAAAAATCTGGATAATCTGTTATTTTCTTCTTGTTTTTTTTTAATTCTCTCTCTCTCTTATGGATATATCTTTTATAATGGTTCTGAAACCCATCATTAAGAAACTGAAAGTGTATTTAAATTTGTTTATAATTTTTATTGTTATTCTTATTATCATTTATCTATTTATTTTCATAATAAAAAATAACTAAATTTATTATTAACAAGGAAGAAAGAAATTTATTATTTTCAAAATAATAAAGAAATAAATTTGCTTGATACGAACAATTATTTAATCACATTGGTATTTTGTTTTATTAGCCGAGAAAAAGCCCCAAACAAAACAAAAAAACAATGTGTCTTTCTAATTGAAAAAAAAGCATTATCTTTTAAGAACTATATAGTCTTTTTAATAGCACCTCTACTAAATATTAATTTATGTTTTGTATTGGAGTTTATTTCACTAGAACACAAATTAAAACCATTTTCTTATTATCTCTTCCATGGAAACAAAATTTCACTATTTGTTGGAAGAAATCTTTTAATTTCACTTTTCTCTTTGTGGAAGCGCAATGGCCCAGTGGTTAGGGCAGTGGACTAACGTTCGGAGGATCACGGTTTCAATTCCCAGACTGGGCGTTGTGTGCGTTTACTGAGCGAAAACACCTAAACGCTCCACGAGGTTCCAGCAGGGGGTTGTGGAAACCCCTATTGTACTCTTTCTCTCACTCTCTTTTCCTGTTTCTTGAGTAACACTGCAATGGACTGGCGTCCCATCCAGCTGGGGGAAACAGATACATCACGGAAACCGGGCCTATGAGCCAGGCTAGGCTTGAAAAGAGCATAAAAAATTCTCTTTTTCACTGCCAGAGCATGACAAGCATTGATGATGATGATGATGATGATAATGGTGGTGGTGGTGGTGGTGATAATGATGGTGATGATGATAATGATTGTGACACCAACAAGGATGATGCTGAGGAGGAGGAGGATGAGGACAACACCAATGAGAACAATGATGGTGGCTTTGGTATGAGGAAAATAAAAGGGAGATATAATCCTCGAACAGGAGAACTTGCAAGAGAGTTTAGAACAGCATGGACTCTACAGAGGGCTCTCAGTTAACCAGGTGGTGGTGTTAAACTAGGTAATAGATTACATTAATCCTCGTATTCCAAATTCTCGGCTTTCACAACTTATTCTCTATCGTACTGGGAACTCATTCTACTGAGCCAATGACCAATGTTTCTATGCAAATGGTTCAGCACTGACAAATGAGACGCCAATTTGTGAATTACTCAAAATAGTGCTTGACTGGCTAATCCCATGATATAATCTGTTTAATTAGCAAATGAATGATAACAATAATAATAAGAACAACAACAACAACAGTAACAGAAATAACAACTTTATCAGCATCATCATCATCATCATTGTTTGATATGCGATTAGCTTAGGATTTATGCAGAACTAATTCTATTGTTCTTTTAATACATCTTGGCATTGGATCACTAAACAAATGTTTTTCCATCTCTTTCCTTCTGCTTCTAAATTACATTTCTCTTTCTTTCTCATTAATATCATTTTCATTGCCAATTTATAAACTAACAATTCTCTAACTTCTCTTGGTATATTATTACCAACACCACCATCTCCGCCATCACCGTCATCATTTGACATCCCCTCTCCGTGCTGGCATTGTTTTTCTACAGTGGAATGCTCTTCCTAATATCAGTTCTTTTCTTGTTGCACCAACACTAGTGATGTCACTTTTCAGCTGGTAAGACTTAAAGATATAAATGGGTCCCCATAGCTGAAGGAAATTAGGAGAGAGAAAGAGAAAGAGCGAGGAATGATTTGAGATAAGATGATAAGAGAGAGAAGTATAATGAGAGGAACAGATTTATAATTGTGAGATTAAGGTTGTGAAGAGATTAATAGCTTAGTCACTACCAGATGGCGGGAGAATGGTGGGAGCAGGAGAAGGTATTAATGTCAATGGTTAGTGAGGAGGGAAAGGATAGAGAGGAAAGGGAGGTGAGGTCAATTGTGTAGTGAGGGGTCCAGGTTATGCCACATTATAAGGGCAAGCATGGGTGGAATATGTGAAAGGGAATGTGTAAAAGAGAAAATAGATGAGAGTGGCATGTGTCCAGAGAAGGGTGTTGGAAGAGAAGTGTGGTGTTCATGAGATAGAGGCCAGATAAGAGAGAAGGTAAGCTAGGAGAACAACAAAAGAAATAGGGGCAGAGAAGAAGTGATGGATGCTAGTGGATGAGTGAGTATCACAAGCTGTGAAATGAGAGGGTAATTACTGAAGTGAGCAGAGAGATAGAAAGAAGAGGGGAAGAAGGTACAAGTAGAGTGAAGAAGACAGACAAATGAAGACTCTTTCATATAATCCTAGTAAAGAATGCAGAGAACTAAGGGTAAGGATATTACATCAGATTCAGATCTGTGCCAAGATCAAGGATGTAAAGAGTGGTAGAAAATGAAGTCTTGGCAGGTAACAAATATACATTTGTATATATATATGTATATATATATATAATATATATATGTATTGATATTTCTAAGTCTCTCTAAAGGAGACTACGGCAGCAGTACTGGATATTACCAGTTATTGCAAAGCTAATATGGCATTCCAGAAATATAGGACGAATGCTGCCATTGATTAGCACCAAGAGGCCATTGCCTCTAGCTAGCTATGTGACACACGAACCTGTGTCCATTATAACCTTCAAACAGGAGAGGTCAACTGCTTCCGCTTACTGGTCAGGCATCTTCAGACTAGTTTCAGGGTATTTGCCCCTTATCAATGCAGAGCAGCCGAACCCAGCTGTTCGAAGGATTATTTTCCTAAATTCAGTGGAATGCACCTTTGCCCCCTGTTCATTGCTTACATCTTTCTGTCTTTTTGTATAGCCAGCTACCATCCCTAATTGATTTAGATTCTAATTAGTGAGATTCCCTGACCACCAGTGGTACTCCCTTTCACCACATTGACTTCAATTTCATCTTCTCCCTTCCTCTCTCTGTTTCATCTGTTCATTTCCTCTGTCATAGAAATCATCCTCCTTCTCCCCTGCCTTTCATTTCTTCTCTACCTCTGTTCCTCTCCCTACACCACTTATATTCTCCTTCCCTTTCTTGCTTTTTGCTCTTATTCTTTCCTCCTCTCACACTTCAGCCTCTAAATCCCTGGCACTACTTTATGAAATGCTTTAGCCAAATTTCTCTTGATGAGGGGAACTGGACTTATTTTAATATGACTGTTTACTGGTTGTATTCCCAAGACTTCTTGTACATTCTGTCTACAAGTTACGAGCATTACAATTATTACATAAATCCAGGCTCCTTGAAACAGCTGTTGAGTAAAGTGGTTGTGTATTTTCTTCTTAATATTCTTTATCTTTTACACAGTATGTAAATGTGTATGTGTGTGTGTGTGTGTGCTTACCTTTCAGAATATATGTAGATATATGTGTTTAAGGCAGCGAGCTGGCAGAATTGTTAGCACGCCGGCTGAAATGCGTAGCCGTATTTCTTCTGCCGTTACGTTCTGAGTTCAAATTCCCCCGAGGTCGACTTTGCCTTTCATCCTTTCAGGGTCGATTAATTAAGTACCAGTTACACACTGGGGTCGATGTAATCGACTTAATCTGTTTATCTGTCCTTGTTTGTCCCCTCTGTGTTTAGCCCCTTGTGGGTAGTAAAGAAATAGATATATGTGTTTATGTATATCCATATGTATATTTTTCTGTGTATCTGTCGGCCTGTCTGTATATATGTCAAACCTAATTGTGTTTATTTGCATCACTACCTCCATATCAGCTCACCTTGAATTTCTCTCATAGCCACTCTTGGCACCATGGACCAAGTCATGAATAAAGAATTTGGAGTTTAAATTCAAATTCATTTGATCTGTACTACATATTGAGCATTGTCTATATATACACACACACATACACATACATGTATATATATATATATATATATATATATTGTGTGTATGTGTATGCATGTATATATATATATATATATAAAGATAGAGATATACACATATACCCAGATATATGTATATGTTTTTTCTTTCTATTTTTCTTCAGTGAATAGATTAACTAGTAAGATGCCATCATCATTGTCGTCATCCTCCTCATCCTCCTCCTCCTCATCATCATCATCGTCATCATCTTTTATCCTATTTAATTACTTGACTAGATATACTGATCTTGTCACACTTGTATCTCTCCCTCTCTCTTTCACTCTCTTTCATGCTCTGTTTCTCTCTTACCTTTATTATCTCGTTATGTTTCTGTTTGTTTTACTTCCCTTCCTTTTTCTCTCTTATTCCATCTCTCCATCAATGGATTGTTAGTACCAATCTTCAGTTAAAGGAATAATCATAGAGTGAAAAGACCAAGGAAATCAGGTGAAAAATTGAAAGTCCAACCCAAAGGTTGATGCTTTTGTATAACGTTGTCTAGCTGTAAAAACAGGTGTTATCTATATGAAAAATGGGTTTTGTTCTGTCGATGGAATGAAACAGACATATGTTTTCTCATTGTACTGAGAAATTATTTCATAGTACTGTCTTCTTCAAATTGATGCCATTTCATTCACAAGACTGCATTCTTGCTTGAAGAAAAAGCAAAATAGGTAAAGTACAATAAAAGATGTAGGAGAAGAAAAAAGAAAATTCTATAAAAGAAAATGTTAGGAAGAAATTATCGCCATTGATCACAAAATTGGCAAATATAGACAAATATTTGAATGAAAGGGTCTGTAGACAATTACTGAAAGACTTCAACAATTGTTCTGAAATTACAAAACTTTCTTCTTTCCATAAATGTGTTTAAGATCTGTTCAACCTTGATTAAATATGAAAATATGAAATTTATTTCTCTCACTAGTTTTGTCTGCTGTTTATTCCAGTATGGGTTATATTATTCAGCTAATTTACATTTTCCTATGCTGTGCTGGAGCAGATTTTTGTTTTGTTAATAGAAATGGTTAACTGTTTGTTTGCTAGTGAATTCCTTTCCTGGACACTTTTTTGCCATTGCTGGAGAAATCTAATTGTAGTATATAGTAAATCACTTTTAAAAATTAATTGGTGCGTTTTTCAATGTAGTTTACACATTTATTTTTCTCAACCACAGAAATGAAACACATATCCCAATTGTTTTCAAGGATAGGCTGAAAGTTTTTATTTCCGTGAATTAACGAGCAAAACATGATAGGGTGTAAGAATGAATATGAAGTAGAATTATTTAGTTGTTTGTTTTGTTTAATCACCATATACAAGGCCATGGTGGAGCATTTGGATCAAAGTTGATGCTGATATTTAAGTGAATATTTATACAATGATACTGTCATTGGTATTTATATATGTGTATATGTGTGGAGGTGCAATGGCCCAGTGGTTAGGGCAGTGGACTCACAGTCATAGGATCGTGGTTTCAATTCCCAGACCGGGCATTGTGAGTGTTTATTGAGAGAAAACACCTAAAGCCCCACGGAGCTCCAGCAGGGGATGGTGGCAAACCCTGCTGTACTCTTTCACCACAACTTTCTCTCACTCTTACTTCCTGTTTCTGTTGTGCCTGTAATTCAAAGGGCCGGCCTTGTCACATTCTGTGTCACGCTGAATATCCCCGAGAACTACGTTAAGGGTACACATATCTGTGGAGTGCTCAGCCATTTGCACATTAATTTCACGAGTAGGCTGTTCCATTGATCGGATCAACTGGAACCCTCGTCGTCGTAAGCGATGGAGTGCCAACAAAAAGAATATGTGTGTATGTCTGTGTGTGAACATGTGTGACCTTTGGTTAGTGTCCAGCTCTTGACCGTAAGGTAGCATGTTCAATTGATGGAGCAGGTGGTGCATTGTATTCCTGAGCAGAGTAGTTCATTTCATGTTGCTCCCGTCTCATCAGTTGAAATAAATACCAACCAGGAACTGGTGCCTTACTCTCTCTCTCTCTCTCTTTTAGCTGTTACATCTTGGAGGTTCCACTGTATCAAAGGTGAGGAAGTGAAATGTTTCATTTGTAAGCAATGACTTAGTTGTAGTAAGATTTATATGAATTTAGGGTGAGTGAATGTTGAAATTTCAAATTTCAGGCACATATCAATATAAATTACAATATTTTATTCATGCATACAAAAAATATAAAATTATGAAAGTAAATTGATCTTGTAGCATAAATGTTTTAATGTGTGGCATAAATATATCCTACATGTGATATCAGCATACATGACATAACTGTATCACATATGTGACATAATATACCACACACAATACAAATCTGTCATACATTTGACAAATTTACCTCTGATAAAAATGCATCATACATAAGCAGATATATCACACATGAGACAAATTTATCATACACATGAAACTAAGATATCAAACACGTGATATAATATATCATGTATGTGATAACATTAATATTAAATATAATGATAATATATCATACATGAGTCACAAATAAATCATACACAAGCAGATATATCACATACAAGACAAATTTATTTTACATATGAAATTGAGGTATCAAACACATGATATGATATATCTTGTCATGTGATAACATAAAATACCTATGTGATGATAATATATGATACATGTGACATAAAAGTATTGCATGAGAAACATAAATATACATATACTATATGTGGCATGATATACATGGGAGACAAATATCTCATAAATCTAACATAAATATATCATACAAAGCATCAATATCTTGACATTTCATAAGTAAATTTATCCATCAATTCATAATTAAAATTATTTATTTTGAACTAGAGTTGTTGTTGCATTTTAAGTCAGCACTTCAGTTTACTAAGATATTAATTATGCAATTAATTAATTATGTTTATATTGATTACGGTTTGTTGAACTAAAATGGCAAATTGACAAAGATGAGAAAGTTTTGAAAAGAATGGCTTGTAGTACTTACTGAGCTCTCTGTGCTTTGAGTTCAAATGATGTCAAAGCCAGCTTTGCATTTCATCCTTTTGGGGTTGATGTAAAAATACCGATGGTGGGCAGCGGATTGATCGAACTGTTTAAGAGTTGGGCAAGATGTCAAATGGCATCTATTTTGACTCTGCATTTTGAGAGAGCATTTGGAGGAACTCTGGTTCCGTGTTATATCATCTAGTCAGCAATGTTCCTTGTGAAAGTGAAAACATGTCCTCCATGGGCCGCTACCAGTCTCCCTTAGAACATGTATTACCTAGGCCTGAGCATACATGTGCAGAAGCATGGGGAAACTTGACTGAAGCTGAGAGGATGATGATGATTATGATGATGATGATGATGATGATGATGATGATGATAGTGATAACGATGAGGATATGGAGGAGAATGATAATGATGATTACGATGATGATGATGATGCTGTTGATGATGATGATGATGATGACAATGATGTAAAGATGATGACAACAACAATGATGCCAATGAAGATGATGATGACATACTTAGTTTACTTATTATCGATATATCTAGGATGTGTTCAGCTGTTGGTTCATTTAGACACTAAACGGTTGACCAGTTATATCTATAACAAAATATTTAGTGAGAAGTAGATGTGTAGACACTAAGAACGAAGTTATTAATTGGGAAACATTTATTTTCCTTAGCTATGTTGTGAACGGTTTTCTTAATTACAACAGAAAATTGGAACTTGAAGTTTCCATTGATGAAGCTCCACACACAAGACTTTGGAAGAGCTGAGTTCTGTGATTGATGAACCTTACTCAAATGTATTGGAAAGATATCATACACTTAAAATCCTGGTAGTGAAGAGAACATCTTATTACAGTTAACTTGTGATGAAAAGTGGATTCTGTTCAATAAAAAAAAACTTTCTTTACAGTGTTTGGACCAAAATGAAGCCCTGAGAACCTTCTCTAAACCTGATCTCTTCAAAAAGAAGATTATGGTGACTGTTTGGTGGTGTACTGCTGGACTCATCCACTATAACTTCTTAAAACCTGGAAAAAAAAATCATTACTGCAAAAACATATTGCCATGAACTTGCCAAAATGAATGAAAAACTACTACTTCTCCATCCCAGACTGGTCAACAGAATAGGGCCAATCATTCTTCATGACAATGCTCGACCACACGTTTCACTAATGATGCTCCAGAATTTGAGGAAACTCGGCTATGAAGTTCTTCCCCACCCAGCTTATTCCCAAAACCTTTCTCTTACCAACTACCACTTTTTGAAACACCTTGATGGATTCTTGCAAGAGAAAGAATTAAAAAACTAAACAGATCCTGAAAGTGCATTCAAAGACTTCATCAGCTCCAGAACTCCAGATTTTTTTGTTACCAGAATAAACAAACTTGTAACTTGTCGGCAAATATGTGTTAATTGTAATGGTATTTGCTTTGATGAATAAAATTTCTGCATTGTTGAAATATATTGTGATGAATTTCATGTATCAAAACGTTACTTACTTTTTACTCATCCATATAGAATACAATGTTCTATGATGTATACTTTATTCATTTATAACAATGATATTGACAGTTATTTCTAAAGATGAATAAATTTCTACATGAAATGAGTTATTTATTATACAAATTTACTCTTACTCTCTCTTTTACTCTTTTACTTGTTTCAGTCATGTGACTGTGGCCATGCTGGAGCACTGCCTTTACTCAAGCAAATCGATCCCAGGACTTATTCTTTGTAAGCCTAGTACTTATTCTATCAGTCTCTTTTGGTGAACCGCTAAGTTACAGGAGCATAAGCACACCAGCATCGGTTGTCAAGCGATGTTGGGGGACAAACACACATACACAAACATATACACACACTCACATATATATATATATACATATATACGATAGGCTTCTTTCAGTTTCCAATAGCAAATCCACTCACAAGGCTTTGGTTGGCCCGAGGTTATTGTAGAAGACACTTGCCCAAGATGCCACACAGTGGGACTGAACCCGGAACCATATGGTTCGTAAGCAAGCTACTTACCACACAGCCACTCCTATGCCTATTGACTATATTTTAAAATCTTTTGATTCAGCTGTTTGTACCAAGTAATTCAGCATGGGATAAAATATATACAAAATTATTCTTTGAAACATATCTAGGTATTGAACTGGCAGAATGGTTACTGTGCTGGGGAAAATGTTTAGCAGCATTTCATCCATCTTTACAGTCTGAGATAAGATGCCACAGGGGTCAACTTTTCCTTTCATCCTTTTGGGATCCATAAAATAAGTACCAGTTGAATACTGGAGCTAATGTAATCGACTTACACCCTCCAATAATCTTTCTGGCCTTATACTAAAACTTGAAACTGTTATTTGAAATGCTTATTTACTTGGTTTACCATACACAGTATTTATTTGAGCAGGTTATCTGAATGCCTCTTTGTATACAGTCTTTAAATCTTGTAATAAAAATAGTACTATAATCCATGATTTTGATGAACTGGAGCAGTCTATCTCCCACATTCTCTCTCTTTCCTTATTCATGGTTCAACTTTACATGTACTCTTTTACTTGTTTCAATCATTTGACTGTGGCCATGCTGGAGCATCGTCTTTAGTCGAGCAAACTGACCCCAGAATTTATTCTTTGTAAGCTTATTACTTATTCTATCGGTCTCTTTTGCCGAACCTCTAAGTTACAGGGATGTAGACACACCAGCATTGGTTGTCAAGTGATGTTGGGGGGCACAAACACAGATACACAAACACACACACAAATTTATATACATATCCATATATATGACAGGCTTCTTTCGGTTTCTGTCTATCAAATCCACTCACAAGGCTTTGGTCAGCCTGAGGCCATAGTAGAAGACAGTTGCCCAAGGTGCCACGCAATGGGACTGAACCTGGAACCATATGGTTCGTAAGCAAAATACTTACCACACAGCCACTCCTGCACCTTCATAGAGTATTGGTCTAGTTGTTCAACTTTTTGCAAATCCTTTTTCTTGAAACTTGTAGAAGCCATAATATTGATGAAACTTTCAGCCAAAATTTAATTTTTAGACATTACATTTTTTGTTATATCTTGGTAGGGTCATTATGCCAATAAGAATCTCATGCACTAGTTCCATTTCATTTTTTCATTCTTACTTATCAGCTACATATTCATTTAACAAATTATCAGAACAGTTGTTTGATTAATCATTTAGCCAGTCAATCAGTCAGCTAAGTTCATCTGATTCACTATTACAGGTCTCTCTGCTAGTTTTCAGACTCTGTATTCACATTTATAGGGATGTGTGGGAGAGAGAGAGAGAGAGAGAGAGAGAGAGAGAGAAAGAGAGAGAGAGAGAGAGAGAGAGAGAGAAAGAGAGAGAGAGAGGGAGTCACATATATCAGTGCATGCATGATGTAAATTCTTTGAATAATTGTGTTTGAGAGAACGTATGTTTTCATGTATATGGGTGCATGTACCAGTTACAAGCAATAATTCAAGACTTGTTGTTTAACAAAATATCCTTATTAATAGCTGCCAATACTTATCCTTACCATAGACTGTGTGTAGCCATAATTACCTTTTTTTTTCTCTTTTGTTTATGGTATAATCTCATCTCCCAAATGCTGTTGCTTCATCCTGGTCTCCTTGATATATTACACTCTAACAATGCACTGTCTTCCTCCAAATTGCTTTTGATAACACTCCTGCATTTAATTTCCTATATGTAATTTGCTTGACAGTTAAATTCACACTCTCATCTATAACGTTCATTAATTTCGAAATCTTTGAACAACACCATCCATATCGTATATTCTCACCTTGTATTTCCCTGAGCCTGCTGTTCTTTAGTAGGCTGTTAGTCAAAAACTCTTCTATCTCAAATATTATATCTAAAACAAAAAAAAAAAATATAGAAAATTAATAAATGGTAGCAATATTCTAGCAAATTTTATACACTTTATATATCTTACAGTTTACATCATTGGCTCAACTTGTTCAAGTTCCAAAACCAATAATTACGGCAATGAAACCATCTATGGCCATCCAACATTTTTTGGTAAGTTATCAGCTTTTGACCATATGTTGTACATTTTTGTAAAGCTATTCAGCTATTAGTTTTAGTCGAAACTTTTTTTTTATTTTCAACTCGAGTGGATGTAAATACATCACAATCAGTGTTCATAAATGTATACACCAAATACATAGCATATACACTTTAAAATGTATATACAGCCAGAATATTTTCTGAGAGAAAATAAACAAAATTGTAATCTGGTGAAACAGTTTTATGTTATTTATATATATATATATATATATATGTATATATATATATATATATATATATATATATATATATATATATATATATATATATTATATATATATATATATATATTATATATATATATATATATATACTATATTATATATATATATATATATGTTTATTATTTTTTTTATTAGTTTACTATAAGTGATTCCTTTGTGTAATATTTATGGCTTGCTTTATATTTTCATTATTACTACTGCATGAAATTAACATTATATCCATTTTGCAAATAATACTACTGAATATGATTTATGCACCAGCACTATATTTGTTAATTGCATTTCAAAACATCTTTGAGTGAGGGTATTGATTTATGATATTATGTTTTGATCTAACCACTTGTTACCATCAGATATCATTGACACCCATGTTCACTTCCATTCTGGTTCTTTCTTTCATTTCCTTCTCTGTTATATATATATATATATATATATTTTTTGCATGTGTGTGAGTGTGTGTGTATGTGTGTGTGTGTGTGTATGCACGTGCATGTGTGTGTGTCGCTGTAGATGTGTGTGACTCTGTGTGACTGTGTGTGACTCTGTGACTGTGTGTGAATGTGTATGCTTGTGTGCGTGTCTGTATGTGACTGTGTGTGTGACTGTGCGTATGTGTTTGTGTATGTGTGTGACTGTGTATTTGTGTGTGTGCGTGTGTGCGTGTGAGTGCATGCGCGTGTGTGTGTTACTATGTGTGTGTGACTGTGGATGTGTGTGACTCTGTGACTGTGTGTGAATGTGTATGCCTATGTGCGTGTCTGTGTGTGACTGTGTGTGTGACTGTGTGTATGTGACTGTGGATGTGTGTGACTCTGTGACTGTGTGTGACTCTGTGTGACTGTGTGTGACTCTGTGTGACTGTGTGTGTGTGACTGTGTGTGTGACTGTGCGTATATGGTTGTGTATGTGTGTGACTGTGTATGTGTGTGTGTGTATGTGTGTGTGTGTGCATGCATGTATGTTTGTGTATGTTTTCTTTCAGCTTTCAAATAAAATTTGATTTTTTTCCTTCATTTCCTTCATGTCTGTTATTTCCCCATCTTACATGTTGCAATCAGTTCTTTAAAAATTGATAAACTAGAACTGTAAGAACTAATTGAATGAATTTATACTTATTACTGTAGCTGGTGCTTTAATCTTTATCATCTGACATTTGAAAGTATCACTGTCAATTGGTTAACTTCTGCAAAGATCTTGTCCCCTTCAAATGGGCACATCAGTGATCTTTGCAGGTATTGAGAAACTGTTGCAATGCTAGAGAGAACTTAAGAATTTGATAGAACTATATTTCCTTCTTAGTATATCTCAACATGTGTGATTGTCTCTCCTTTTATCCAACAGAGAGTGATAGATATACAACATATTTTGTCTAGAAAGCTAACACACTACTTTTGAGCCCCTGTTTTGTTTATTTTACTCTTTACTCTCTTTTACTCTTTTACTTGTTTCAGTCATTTGACTGCGGCCATGCTGGAGCACCGCCTTTAGTTGAGCAACTCGACCCCGGGACTTATTCTTTTTGTAAGCTCAGTACTTATTCTATCGGCCTCTTTTGCCGAACCGCTAAGTATCGGGGACATAAGCACACCAGCATCGGTTGTCAAGCAATGCTAGGGGGACAAACACAGACGCACAAACATACACACGCACATATATATATATATATATACATATATACGAAGGGCTTCTTTCAGTTTCCGTCTACCAAATCCACTCACAAGGCTTTGGTCGGCCCGAGGCTATAGTAGAAGACACTTGCCCAAGGTGCCACGCAGTGGGACTGAACCCGGAACCATGTGGTTGGTAAACAAGCTACATACCACACAGCCACTCCTGTGCCTATTTTATTTATATTATTTTTCAATAATAGTATTTCCTTAAACTTCAGGCAGAAGTATGACTTACATGGCTGATCATTTGAATTATAAATTTAATAATCAAAGCCATACTCAAACATACAAATATACATTTTAATACATTTGTATATACTTAATACATTAATCCATCTCTGTTTTTATGTTTACCTTTCTTTGTTGGCATGAATTGGATAGGTTTCTCAAGGTGTTATTTTACAGCTTTTGTTGTTTTGTCTGACATGCAGAGACATGAAATATCTACTATAAACATAGGATGCACACAGTAAGATATATTGGGTTGTCCGGAAAGTTTGTGCCGATTTGTAGTAGCTTACCTTTCCACTTATTTTAGAACATGACTGAGTCCATAAAATAGGATTTGTCTACACCTCCATTTAGAGCACAGTTTAAGCTATCTTTTCATGAAGAAGGTTTATTTTCCTATAAACTGTGTTAATTCTGTAACACTTTAAAATGGAAGATAAGAAAGTTCATTTTTGGTACTTGATGCTTTGGGAACCAGACAAAAATTGCTGCAGCTTGGCTAGGATGTGTTACCCCACTCTCCATATTCACTAGATATTGCTCCTTCAGATTTCCACTTCTACAGGTCTCTGCAGAATCATTTTAATAGAAAAAGTTTCAATTCTTTGGATGATGTAAAAAAATACCTTGATGAATTGTTTGCCATGAAACCACCTCAATTCTGGGAAGAGGGTATTTTCAAGTTAACGGAAAACTGGGGATGCATTGTGCAACAAAATGGTTCATATTTGGTTGATTAAAAATGTAATGGCAAGTATTTATTGGCCTTTTTTCTTTCCTTTAAAAATTGGCACGAACTTTCCAGACAACCCCAATACATACTCAATACAACTGTATCGAAAATATTTTTCAGCATTATCATTAGTATTCATAACTTGTTCCTTGTTATAATGCTGTCATCAGTGGCATTATTTAGAAAAGTATTTATGAACTAATGAAGAAACTGTTAAACAGTACATTAATTTCTAGTGATAACAGCCAAATCTACCTCAAATGACTCTCTACTGTCTTAAAGAATAATGTAGTCATGGATAAGACACTATTTCACCGGACAAACGATTGGATGGTTGTAAATAGAGTGACTTTGCCAATAGACATGCTCTGTCAAGTCTGACCTAGTGTTAAGTAACAGCAATAAATGTTGTGAGGAAAGCAAAAGCAATTATATACCCATAAGGGGCTAAACATAGAGAGGACAAACAAGGACAGACAAACGGATTAAGTCGATTATATCGACCCCAGTGCGTAACTGGTACTTATTTGATTGACCCCGAAAGGATGAAAGGCAAAGTCGACCTCAGCAGAATTTGAACTCAGAACGTAGCGACAGACGAAATACTGCTAAGCATTTCGCCCGGCGTGCTAACGTTTCTGCCAGCTCGCCGCCTTGAATAACTGAAACAACAGCAATCTCACTTGTGACTAATCATTATATGTAAGCTGAAGTATCCTTAAACAAAGAACTTGATGATTATTTTAAACTGTAGAAACACAGAAACCTTTTGGTAAAGACATGAAACCAGCGGTTGTTCTTTGGTGACATGGTAAATAAAGTAGGTTCTGAATATTATTCTTTAATGACTTTACAAGACATATATCATTGGCTGTAAAAGCTGGCATGGTACAACTGGGAAAATATATAAGAAATAGAACTGCTTTCATAAATAAACAGTTCCAACCTGACAATTTTCCTTCTATTTAATAAATTATTATCTGCGTATGTAGATTGTTACGTACGTCATACTTTCTTTCTTATTATTTACCATATGTCTTAAAATATACTTCTTTTTCATTTTTTCTCTAAACAATTCCAGTATTAAACATAACAGTTTCCTTGGTCATTAATCATAAAATAGATAATATGCAATCAATCAAACAAAATTAAATTGCACCTTCTTAAAAACATCTACAAATTTAAACAATCTGTTTACAAATTCTATACCTACAAGTTCTACACCTATACCACAATTCTTAGTAATAGCTGCCCTATTTGGATTGATTGTAAATATTTTAAATATTTTCAATAAATGGTATATTTTAAATAACTGGTATTCTTTGATACCTGTTGCTTCTGCTGACAATTTGGTTTATTGTCAAAACCATGTCTTCCCTGCCATTATGAATTTTAGATTAGCACCGTTGGGATTAGCCTTTATAGGTTCTACAGGTTTCACTAACAATAAGGAATTTGAATTATAGACATAATGGCACAGATAAGACAGTACCATACTGGGAAAACTAGGTTAGGAGAATATATCTGATATAAGTATCTCTAGAAAAAAGAGGAGCTTTCCATCACTGTCTCATTGATAGTTCGTCATCATCCTCATTTAATGTCTGCTTTCCATGCTGGCATGGGTTGGATCGTTTGACTGAAATCTGGTGAGCCAGGGGGCTGCACACTAGGCTCCAATCTGATTTGGCAAGGTTTCTGCGACTGGGTGTCCTTCCTAATGCCAACCACTCTGAGAGTGTAGTTTTTTACATGCCATTGACCTGACACTGCCATCGGCCATGGCTATGGTCTCACTTGGCTTCACACGTCTACACAAGCATTGTATATTGCCAAAGGTTTTGGTCACATGTCACTGCCTCCATGAGGTAGCTGTGCATAGCAATGATTGTATAGTATGGTCCCATATCATGAAATTATTAAATTTCTACTTTCAAAGGATGTGATGCATATGGATGAGAACAGCTGTGTAAAGAAGTACCAATCTCTTACAGAAGAGGGGACCCATGGAAGAGTTAGACCCAGAAAGACATGGGACAAAGTGGTGAAGTAATGGCAGCAAGCTGGCAGAAACGTTTGCACACTGGGTGAAATGCTTAGTGGTATTTCGTCTGCCATTATGTTCAAATTCCGCCGAGGTCGACTTTGCCTTTCATCCTTCCAAGGTCGATTAAATAAGTACCAGTTACACACTGGGTTGATATAATCGACTCAATCCGTTTGTCTGTCTTTGTTTGTCCCCTCTGTGTTTAGCCCCTTGTGGGTAGTAAAGAAATAGGTATTTCGTCTGCTGTTACATTCTGAGTTCAAATTCTGCTGAGGTCAACTTTGCCTTTCATACTTTCGGAGTCGATAAATTAAGTACCAGTTACGCACTGGGGTCGATATAATCGACTTAATCCCTTTGTTTGTCCTTGTTTGTTCCTCTATGTTTAGCCCCTTGTGGGCAATAAACAAATAAGAAGTATGATTTTAAAATTTTGGGCCTCGTGAGAGGCAATGACCTTTGGCGATATGCTGTGCTTGAAAAGACTTGTCAATCCAAGTGAAATCATAGTCGTGGCTTTACTGGTGTCATGTAAATAGCACTCATGAAACTGTAATCATGGCCATTGCTAGCAGCATGATCTTTGAAATGATCTTTGAATATTGGGCCTCACAGAGGTGAGGGACAAGGTGGTGAAGCATGATCTTCGAATGTCGAGCCACATGGATTCAATGAGAAGTGACCAAGACCTTAGCAACATGCTGTGATTGAGAAGACTCACCGAGCCAAGTGAAACTGCAATTGTGACTCCTGCCAGTGTCATGTAAATAGCACCTATGAAATCGTAGTCATAGCCATTACTTTTTTTTATGCCCTTTTCAAGCCTAGCCAGACTCATGGGCCCGGTTTCCTGGTTTCTGTGGCGTATGTGTCCCCGCCAGCTGGACAGGATGCCAGTCCATCACAGCATTATTCAAGAAACAGGAAGAGAAAGTGAGAGAAATTTGGGGTGAAAGAGTACAGCAGGGGTCGTCACCACCTCCTGCTGGAGTCTTGTGGAGCTTTAGGTGTTTTCGCTCAATAAACACACACAATGCCCGGTCTAGGAATTGAAACTGCGATTCTCCAACCGTGATCCTCCAACCGCGAGTCTGCTGCCCTAACCACTGGGCCATTGCACCTCCACCATGGCCATTACTGATGTCATGTAAATGGCACCTGTGCTGACGGCATGTAAAAAACACCCATTACACTCTTGGAGGGGTTGGCATTAGGAAAGGCATCTAGCTGTAGAAATCATGCCAAATTACACTGGAACTTGGTGCAGCTCTCTGATTTACCAGTTCCAGTCTAACCCATGCCAGCATGGAAAGTGGACGTTAAAAGGTGATGATTTACTTTTTGCATTGAGAGTTCTCCGCCTGATGAAATGGAATTATGTGTCATCGTCATTATTATCATCGTTTAATGTCCATCGTCCATGCTGGCATGGGTTGGACGATTTGAATGGGGCTGGCAAGGCTTTTATGGCTGGCTGCCTTTCCTAATGCCAACCAAGAGTGTATTGGGTGCTTTTACGTGCCACCAGCATGGTTGCTATTTGCATGACACCAGTACCTGTCATGGCTCTGAGTTTGCTCAGCTTGATGGGTCTTCTTCTCAAGCACAATATAATGCCAAAGGGTCTTGGTTACTGCCTCTGTGAGGCCCAACACTTGAAAGGAGCTCAGCCACTTTGCCTCTGTAAGGCCCAATGCTCGAATTTTTAAAAATTCAATAGCTATTCATAGAGTTTTCCTAATTGGTAGATATGAAGGAGGCTTTTTTTCCTAAATGAATAAATTACAGCATTCAAAAACAACAAAAGATCCCTACTTAAAAACAGGTAAAGGCTGATGATGAGAAGGGCATTTCACAGTAATATGCTGCTTCAAATAATGCTTCACCATCCAAACCTATGCTAGCATAGAAAATGGATTTTAAAATGACCATATGAATATGAAGTCGTACTTAAAAAGCTGATATTTCTCAAGAAGCAGAGCCTAAAATTATACATATAGGAAATGCTCTATATACAAATTAGGTCATGTAGCTATGAAAGATAAATGTAAAGTGTACAACATAAAGAAGCATTTTCAATCAGTTTGTCACTTTACAATGAGAACTAACTGGTGATGAAAAGTTTGACATTAAAATAAATGTGTTTATGCTATAAGGCAAGGAAAGGATCTCTTTACTCTAAGTTAAATTGTATAATGTCAGTTTGGTTTTGTAACTGTTTAATGGTAGCAAAGTCACATTAATTCCATTAATTTAGAACACTCATTGAAAAATAAAATGTTCTCAAGAGCCAGGTCAACATCACCTGTTTCATGGATCAACAAATAAAATTTTGGACTATTTTGAAGGTGCCCTCAAACAAGGAACTTGATATGAAATTATACTAAAAGTGGTCATGGACTAATAAAAATAAAGAGCTTTTTGGAGCTGATACACTAAATATTAATAGCAATAATCTGATGAATATTCTCTCCAATGTTAAGGAAATTGGTATACATGCAAATTATATGACAAACATTAAATTGAAAGAAAACATCCTTCCATCATAGTCTGAATTTTGTGAACTCCCAAAGCTATGAAATATATGGAACAGAGCATATTACAGTATGTTCTGTCTAGTGGTAACAATTGGTAATTATCTGTTATTGTGCAAAATCTAGTCAGATTTACAAGCCTTGATGGATACTACTTACCATGTCCAGAGTTGTAGTACTTGACAAAGTTCCCAGTTATGAGCTAAATTGAAGGTCTTGTGGCTGAAGCAAACAAAGATTAGAGGAAACATGACCCTCTAGAAATGTGTCCCAAGACCCACCAATGTATGGACAAACTCTGTTGTAATGTGAACTAGTACTTGTGTTTAAATGTTAGATAAGTAAAATGCCTCAAGAGCAACTTTTGGGAGAGCAGGGAACAGGCAGTGTAAACTGTAAATAATTTGGCAGAAGCACTTGCTTTATCATGAATCTGCAGATTTAGGCATGTCTTTATTTATAGCTCCTAATAAAGACAGATAAGGCTGGCATGATCCACAAGAGATATAATAGGCATAGGAGCAGCTGTGTGATAAGTAGCTTGCTTACGAACCTCATGGTTCTGGGTTCGTTCCCACTGCATGGCACCTTGGGCAGGTGTCTTCTACTATAGCCTCAGGATAACCAAAGCCTTGTGAGTGGATTTGGCAGACGGAAACTGAAAGAAGCCCGTCGTATATATATGTATATGTATATATATATATGTATGTGTGTGTGTATATGCCTGTGTGTTTGTGTTTGTCCCCCCAACATCGCTTGACAACCGATGCTGGTGTGTTTACGTCTCTGTAACTTAGCAGTTCGGCAAAAGAGACCGATAGAATAAGTCCTGGGGGTCGATTTGCTCAACTAAACGCGGTGCTCCAGCATGGCCACGGGCAAATGACTGAAACAAGTAAAAGAGTAAAAAGAGAGTATTCTGTGTGTCCATATCTGTTGTTTTGCGTTTGCCAAATGTGTTGCATGTGAAATTTCAAACTTTTGTATGACATTTTACATTTTCACAATGGATTTTACCTGTGTTAGTGTGAAACTCTGCACAATTGAGGGGGGGGGGCAATATGGAAAATTAATGTAGATACAAATTAATGTTAAAAGAGAGCATTATTGTTTGTCATAATAATAATGATGGAGAAAGAATGTATTGAGCAAAATTGCAAATGCTGTCAGTATTTCTTGGATAAAACACATTTTCTAAATTGCAGTAAGGTAGAATGCATTCTGGAAATTTCTAACGCTGGCTTGCATGGTCAGAAGGATGATGATATGGTACTATGTGATAGCAAAGTATCTACAGCCACTGTAATTAGTAATTTTGTTCAGCCAAAACTATTTTATGGATTAAAAACTTTGCTACATTTGTCCCAGCGGAGCTAACCGTTGCTTCTAGTAGTATTCACTGTGATCATAGCATCATCGCATAACTTCTGGTCAGCAGCTATGCTTTAGCTGCTTCTAAGCATATTCCCTCATCCATGAAATTTTACAAATAATTGCAGTCTGTTGATGTGATGGATACTATTTCTCTTCTGCATGAGATAGCTTTTCATCTGTGTATTAACATAAAGAAAATCATTGTGATGTATCAAACTCTGTTTAGGTGTCACATTGGCAAATCTGGATATATTTGTTTGTATGCGATGAAAGGAGAAGAGTACTGGACTCATATAAAATTTACGAAATGCATTTTTCTGATACAAATCACCTCGTTTTTCTTAGGATTCCTGTTTATATTTGCATTTAGTTATGCTGTTACCTCTGCTGATATTTTACGATTATAAGGGTAGCATTAGCAAATTACACTCGTGTAAAGTGACAGCGTTTAGTGTCGCAAGCAAGTTGTACTGAATTTAGCTACTTGGAGAATTGCATTCACACACACACACACACACACACACATACCTGTGCAAACATACAGAGGCACACAGACAAACTCAAACGCTCACACACACACAGATGTATTTACAGTTAGACTCAGTTCCACATATTTTGAAGTTTGGCTAGTGTAAATCCGTGGAGGTGCAATGGCCCAGTGGTTAGGGCAGCGGACTCGTGGTCATAGGATCGCGGTTTCAATTCCCAGACCGGGCGTTGTGAGTGTTTATTGAGCGAAAACACCTAAAAGCTCCATGAGGCTCCGGCAGGGGATGGTGATGATCCCTGCTGTACTCTTTCACCACAACTTTCTCTCACTCTTACTTGTTGTACTTGTATTTCAAGGGGCCGGCCTTGTCACTCTCTGTGTCACGCTGAATATCCACGAGTTAAGGGTGCACGTGTCTGTGGAGTGCTCAGCCACTTACACGTTAATTTCACGAGCAGGCTGTTCCATTGATTCGGATCAACCGGAACCCTCATCGTCGTAACCGACGGAGTGCTTCCAAAAAGAGAAAAAAAATTGTAAATCCATGTCTGACACATCAGATTTAGTGTGTATATGCATGGCACCTTGGGCAAGTGTCTTATACTATATCCTCGGACCAACCAAAGCCTTATGAGTGGATTGGGTAGATGGAAACTGAAAGAAGCCTGTTGTATATGTGTTTGTGTGTGTGTGTCTTTGTATCTGTATTTGTCCCTATTGTATTGACAACCAATGGTGGTATGTTTATGTCCCTGTAACTTAGCAGTTTAGCAAAACAATGATGAAAACCACAAAGATCCTGCAGACCTACCATTAAAGATCACTCTGACAGTTCCATATTTTTTGTATATCTAGGCTGACACTATCCAAGGTGAACTTCCAGTTCTTTAAGATGTTAAAACAGGATACATATATTTGGTTGCTATTTCTAGGAAACCAAGCAACCACATAGAGGTTGCCCAATTTTCCTTCATGAAAGTTGAAATATGTGTTGAAATAACAAAATAAAAGAAATAAATATAGGCATTTATTTGTTTAGATATGAACTTTTTTTTTACACTATTTTATAATACCATTGTTAATGGACATTGGATTTTGGGATTTTGAACATCATTGCTGAAAACATGAATTTTTAAAGTTAATTGTTTTAATTTTTTAATTAACAAATAATTAAATCAGAAACTGATTAATGTTTGGAGATTTACAGCTGTAGTATATTTTATATGAATGATAATATATTTTATGTTCACTGAAAAATATTTCATTTGTATTTGATGCATATAAATATATTCCCCTTACATCATCAATAATTTGAAACTGATACAAAATTTTTAATTTTTAGCAAGTGAAAGTATAAAATATTACTAAATAATATATAGTCTTTTATTCTTCTATTTGTTTCAATCATTTGACCGTGGCCATGCTGGAGTGCTACCTTTAGTTGAAGAAATCAACCCCATAATAGAGTTCTATATTTAAGAGATGAAGAGAGCTGGCAGAAACGTTAGCATGCCTGGCGAAATGAGTAGCAGTATTTCGTCTGCCGTAATGTTCTGGGTTCAAATTCCGCTGAGGTCGACTTTGCCTTTCATCCTTTCGGGGTCGATAAATAAAGTACCAGTTATGCACTGGGGTCGATGTAATCGACTTAATCCTTCTGTCTGTCCTTGTTTGTCCCCTCTATGATTAGCCCCTTGTGGGCAATAAAGAAATATATTTACATTTGATGGATATTTGTTCTCACCTTGTTTGTTGTTAACACAATGTTTCAGCTGATATACCCTCCAGCCTTCATCAGGTATCTTGGGGAAATTTCGAACCTGGGTTCTCATTCCTGAGGCAATTTTCGATGTTGTTATTACTATTATTATTAAGTTGTCAGATACTTAAGCGTCGAAACCTACAGGAGAGTCTAGTATTATTATTGTTCTTTTTTACTCAGGTTTTGATGGAACTCCTGGAGTCTTATATGCATAGTGGGCTTGCTACCTGCAGCCTACAGAATGATGCTATCTGTTCTTTTCAAATATCTAATACTTTGCTGATTATTCTGGCCATGCCAACGAGGCAAACCTTTGGTAACAGTTCTACTGGGAACTCTGTTCCAATTTCCTTTATATTCTTGATGCCTTCTGATACAGTCCCCAAGGACCAAACAACAATTGGCACTATCTTCACCTTCTTCATTTTACATTATTATTATTATTGTAACTTTACTTGTACTGGTGCTGTTTAAAAAGCACCTAGTACACTTTGTAAAGTGGTTGGCATTAGGAAAGGCATCCAAATATAGAAGCCATATCAAAGCAGACTTAGGAGTATGATGCAGGACTCCTTCCTGATGGATCCTGCTAAGCTGTTAACCTCATACTAGCATGTATACACATACACATATAAGTGTATACATATATATATATATATAGGCGCAGGAGTGGCTGTGTGGTAAATAGCTTGCTTACCAACCACACAGTTCCGGGTTCAGTCCCACTGTGTGGCACCTTGGGCAAGTGTCTTCTACTATAGCCTCGGGCCGACCAAAGCCTTGTGAGTGGAATTGGTAGACGGAAACTGAAAGAAGCCCGTCGTATATATATATATGTATATGTGTGTGTGTTTGTGTGTCTGTGTTTGTCTCCCCAACATCGCTTGACCACCGATGCTGGTGTGTTTACGTCCCCATCACTTAGCGGTTCGGCAAAAGAGACCGATAGGATAAGACTAGGCTTACAAAGAATAAGTCCTGGGGTTAATTTGCTCGACTAAGAGGCAGTGCTCCAGCATGGCCGCAGTCAAATGATTGAAACAAGTAAAAGCGTAAAAGAGTATATATATATATATATATATAATTATTATTATTTCAGGGAATAAAATCCAGACTTACAAGGAAAAAAATTCAATTTAGAAATACTAAATCAAATTTCACACAATGTAATATATATATATAAAAAATTAGAAAAAAAACACCTTCTATCAATTCAAAATGAACAATTAAATTACACCATCAAGAAAATTACATATAATAGAAATATTAAAATTAAAATAACAATAAAATGTCAATGATTAAGTAAATTACAAAAAAATAATAATAATAACGTATATAATTATATACATTTTTATTATTATTTTTTTGCAATTTAATCATTGACATCTTATTGTTATTTTATTTTTTATATTTCTATTATATATATTTTTCTAGATGGTGTAATTTAATTGTTCATTTTGAATTGATAGGTGTTTTATTTTCTAATTTTATATATATATATATATATATATATATATATATATATATTATATATCATGTAAACAAACGTGCTTTTTGTGGACTTTTTCTTTCTCTGGATTTTTCCTCCACCTCTTTCTGACAATGAGCTATGCTCGAAATGTTAAAAACTCAAATTTTTTCCACCTTTACTGAATATCAAGCTAGTATATTCCACGTGAATGTTCTCTTGTTCTTTTGTTATTTGTTACTGTGTTCAATTGTTAATGTTCAACTTTTAATGTTTGATTTAACTATATATATATATATATAGTCACTAAATCCACAAGTTTTTTATTGTTTCTCTGTTTATTTTCCCTTATTCCTTTCTGTTGAATAACGTAAACTCAAAACGTAAAAGACTTTCTCACTTTACCAAGCATCAAACTAATACACCTGCTTGTTGTTGATACACCTGCCTTCGTCTTTTGTTTTTCTGTAAATTTCAATTATATATATATATATATCATATATCGTACATAATGTTATATATAATGCATACAAAAGAAAATAGGTTTGTAAAGCAGTGCTAGGATATCCGAGTAGTATATATGTAATCTTCTACCATCTATATAAGCATTCACATACTGGCTTGCTTTCAGTAGTCGTCATTTAGTGGGTGCCTTTGCGATTTCAGTCTCTGCAACAGATGAATTTTATCTAAATAATAAAGAGTAAAAATTAAGCTTCCTGAAAGCCAAGTTTGTTAGCTGAATATAGTGATTTAATTCACTTAACCTCATTGATGTTCTTGAACAAGAAGACTATGGCAAAAACCTAATTTTATATTTTACTCCTGATCCACTCTAAGAGCTATGTACAAAACGAATGGAAGAATTTGTTTGAGGAGAGTCTGTTTCAATCGCGAGACAATGATCTGAATTTAATTTCTGTACTTAATGGCATTGACTAAAGTACTGGAAACTTCCAATGTAACAAATCCAAAGTCTGAGATGTTTATATAAACATGTTTATTGTCAGTCACTTGCGCAAAAATATAATTTGTAAAATTCTCTTGAGGTGGTTTCTTTTTCTTTAATCGTTTTTCTTTTTCATCTTTTTCTTTTCATAAAGGATATGATAAGATCTAAAAGATGATAAGCTTAGATATTCTAAACAGGCTCTTATTAATGTGACAAAAATATCTTTGAAAATTTAAAAACAATAACAACCGACTGGAAACATAATAATTGCATTAATGTGTGTTTATTATATTGAAATATAAAGGGAAAAAATAAGAAAACAGAAAATGTAAAACAAAAGTTGTACATCATTAGCGTTTTCCTTTATTCCTAAACTAAATAATAATAATAATAAAATTGAACCCAAAATATCTTACATATACATATCAATATCATCATCATTATCATGTATGTACACACTCACACACACGCATATATACCTATATGAATATATATATATATATATTATATAGAGGGCATTACTATACATAAATGCCACACACTAGGAGAGACTCTTAAAGTCAAAACTACCAAAATAAATAAACACATCGTACCGAATGTGAGGGAATGCAACTCTCAAAGCAAGCCATTTATAACAGAATTCAGCTGCAAATCATATGATTTCATAATTAGTGCAGTAATGCACTTTTTAATCATCAGTGCAAGCATAATTCAAGATTTATAACGAATGAACAAAAATCAACATACCAGAATAACAACCAATGTGTGTGTGTACTTTGCATTTCAGTGAAAACTTTATTTACATTATTTACATTTGACATATTTGTCCTCATCTTGTTTGTTGTTAATACAATGTTTCAGCTGATATACCCCCCAGCCTTCATCAGGTGTCTTGGGGAAATTTCGAACCTGGGTTCTCGTTCCTAAGGTATTTTTTGATGTTGTTATTATTATTATTATTATTATTATTATTATTATTATTATTATTATTGTTTAGGTCACTGGCTAGAATTAACCACTATGTCATATGCCCGCGGGCAACAAACAAGATGAGGACAAGTATTCGTCAAATGTAAGTAATGTAAATAATGTAAATAATGTACATAATTCCTCATCTCTTAAATATAGAACAGTGAAAATTTTGTCTGAAACCACCAAATAACCACAAATATAGCAACAATTTCTGATACAGGAAAATAATCCATTAAATCGATCCAGTACATCACTGATATTTATTTCATCCACCCTCAGATTAAGAAAAAGCATAAATGAATTTGGAGGAATTTGGATTTAGAATATAAAACAGACTTCATCATCATCATCGTAATTGTTTAATGTCTGCTTTCCATGCTAGCATGGGTTGGACGATTTTGACTGAGGGCTGGTGAACCAGATGGCTGCACCAGGCCCCAATCTGATCTGACAGAGTTTCTACAGCTGGATGCCTTTCCCAATGCCAACCACTCTGAGAGTGTAGTGAGTGTTTTTTACATGCCACTGGCACGGGGGCCAGTCAGGTGGTACTGGCAACGACCTCACTTGAATCTTTTTACGCATGCCAGCAGCACAGGTGCCAGTAAGGCAATGCTGGTAACGATCACGCTCGAACGGTGTCTTTCACGTGCCACTGGCATGGAAGCCAGTTAACCACTCCGGCAACGATCACACTCAGATGGTGCTCTTAGCACTGTACTAGCACCAGCACAAATGCCATTAAGGCGACGCTGGTAACGATCACACTCGATGTAGATTTTTCATCCAAATTGCTACTCAGTTATATCATTCATCACCAGTAATACAATGAGGGTAATAATAAGAATTTAAAAAGCATTTTGATTTTGCTTTGAGCCACAATACTGGTCAGTTCTTTTTCTGTTGGAATTGTAGAATTATAGTTAGAAAGGAGGAACACGGCAAATTTCTATATAATGAATGGTTTTCGCATAAACAAATGTCATTATCTGTTTTAGAGCAGCAAATGTTCCAAATTGGTCACTCTGAGTGTATCCACTCAATCATTATCGAAGCTATTCATGCTGTAGTTCAACAGTATTTGATACCTCTTGGGAAGAATCAGCATTTTTGGCAAGTTTCAAATGAAAAAAACAAAAAAGAAAAAATAACATCTGCAAAAATATTTTCATTATTATCATTTTTGCCATCGTTATTGTTATTTGCTAAAATTTGTTCCCATCATCACCATCCTAATTTTCGGTATCACTGTGTCCTCTCCATTCTCATGATGTTGATGATGATGATGATGATGATGATGATGATGATGATGATGATGATGGTCGTAATCCTCCTCCTCCTCATCATCATCATCATCACAACCACCAACTCTAACACCACCACCAACACCACCACCACCATCACCACCATCACCACCATCACCAACACCACCACCACCATCACCACCATCACCACCATCACCAACACCACCATCAATACTACCATGAACCTCACAGTTTACTGCCATTGCCACCGCCGTCCTCAACATCAACTCTAGCAACACCCACACCAGCGCTGCAATCGTCCGTAATCACTGTTGTGATTAAATTATCATTATTGGAAACGTACCCTCCAATCACTATCATCACCACCATGATCATTACCAAGTGTTCTCAGTATTGCTGACATCATCATCATCATTATCATATTAATTATATTTTTCGAATGGTAACAGCAGCAGCAGCACTTGCAGCAGCGACACCCAGTCATTAATATTTATGTTGAATTAGCAATGAAGATCTCCGATGTATCAACAACTCAGTTGTTTGAGCAATAAATTAACAAACTAATGCTTCTTAATTGTATTTCTGACACTGAAAAATTGTAATTCCTCTGGTCTGCTCTCCTTGTCATAGCTCACGCCTTCACCATCATCTGCTACTTCTCCCCTACTGCTACTGTTCGGAGAGGTTTCTTATCTTCTGACAACTGTTGCAGCTATTGCTCATGATTAATCTGTTGTGTGCATGAGATGCAATGTGACGGCATAATTAGAGGGGTCAGCGCGGACTAACTGATAATGTATTGAAATCAACAACGCAGGAAACTTCCACGGCTTTGACATCTCAGGAGGCACTTGTCGACAGCATTAACCTTGGGTGTAGGTTAGTATAGGTCATGCTAGTGAATTAGTGTTGGTTACATTAGAAAATTAGTGTGTGTTTGTTTGTTTGTGTGTGTGTGTGCATGGTGTTTGTGTGCTTTTGTTTATGTATGTGTTGGACGTTTAATAATAATGTACAGTATTGGGATGAGTTGTTCTTTTTGTTGAATTCTACTTTAATTGAGTAGACCTATGATCAAAATTTTGCCAGCTGTGACCATCTCATTATTTTATTTCTAGAATAGATTACTCTATGCATCATTCTATTTTAAAGGTAGCAAGATGTGATTTCATAGAACTTTTGCTGCTGTTTTTAGAACTAGTGATCACTACTTCTCGTTGACTTATAGATAGTGTTGGTCACTTGTGTAAACTGTTCTAATAATAAATATTGTAGCGTGTTTATGACAATGTTAATGAACTTTTAGCAGTCTAATGTAAATTAATTGTAAAATTTCAAATGGGATACAGTTCATAGTCTCAAGAATCAGAGACTTTTGCAACTCTTAAGTGTTTTATAAATATGTATTGCTGATCTGAATGGTCTTCAGTAGAGACATCATTTTCCTTTGGCCTGTATGTAATTGGACGAATACTTCATTTATAGAGCTTCTCATTGGGAAATATTGAAGAAGTGTGTGAGATTACAATGCATGAATCATAGAATCAAATGTTGATATAGAATTTTGTCATTGTGATTTAGCCCTGGCTCAGCTCAGATCAAACAGGTCTGTAATATAAATAGCATTCCCATCATGATCATCTTGTGTTTATTTATAAAATATATCTAGGACTATATAATTTAATTGCTTGCTTTAAAGGTAAAGAAGTTCTTAACAAGAGTTATTCTTAGCCCTAGCGAGTATAGGAAGGCTTGATCTGTAGTTTCATTTTCTATATATAAATATAACATTTGTATGGCTTATTTCCAACTCCCTTATATTTTAAGTAAAATCATGCTAGTAACACCCTTTGAAGTCATATTGGCACCATATATGATTGATGGGGGATGATGATATTGGGTTGTCCAGAAAGTTTGTGCCAATTTATAGTAGCTTACCTTTCCACTTATCTTAGAACATGGTTGAGTCCATAAAATAGGATTTTACTACACCTCCATATAGAGCACAGTTTAAGCTATCTTTTCGTGGAAAAAGATTTATGTTCCTATAACCTGTGTTAATTCTGTGACCCTTTAAAATGGAAGATAAGAAAGTTCATTTTTGGTACTTGATGCTTTGGGAACAAGACAAAAATTGCTGCAGCTCAGCTGGGATGTGTTACCCCACCCTACATATTTACCAGATATTGCTCCTTCGGATTTCCAGTTATTCAGGTCTCAGCAGAATAATCTTAATGGTAAAAATTTCAATTCCTTGGCTGACATAAAAAGATACCTTGATGAATTGTTTGCCATGAAACCACCTCAATTCTGGGAAGAGGGTATTTTCAAGTTAAAGGAAAGATGGAGATGCATTGTGCTACAAAATGGTTCATATTTGGTTGATTAAAAATGTAATGGCAAGTATTTACTGACCTTTTTCTTTCCTTTAAAAATCAGCACAAACTTTCTGGACACCCCAATAATTTTCACAAACTGGTGCAGGAAATATAGAGACATTTTGAACCATCTTTTAATGGTTTGGAATTGTAAAAGTTGAGGAACTCTATTGCAGGGCATGAGATTTGAAGATTTTATAGTTAGTTTTAGTAGAACATATGACCACATAGAGGATTTTTCATTAGTTTGCTGACCTTTAATGTTATTGATGAGACAGTGTTAAGAGCTATATTTTGATATAATATCAAATTTCATGCCTCTAATCCATCTGTAGAAATTAATCCATCCTGTGCATATAAGAGACAAAGGTTTTCTAATTGGTTGTCACCAGCTTATTTTCAGTCTAATGAGACAAATAAAATTTATATGCATGCACGAAGACTGCTCACTATGGATTTGTTCAACATACTTGAAATCACAGCCTATCATCATAAAAGGAAAGAAAAACCATATTAGATTTCCCTAAAAATGGAGCGGGTAATTAATGTGCAGAATTCATTTGATCATGGCAGTTGACCTGGAGCTAGGCAATTACAATAAAAATTGGCAATCCAAAGCTATATTTTGACAGAATGAGAAGCATTTCAATGAAACAATTAAAAAATAAAAATCAGCTGTAATTTGCCTCAGAAATTAAATGAGTGTTTGGAATTGCTGGAAACAGGTAAAGGGACTATATTATATATATATATATATATATATATATATATAGCGCCTTTCGTGGAAGCTTTCGCCCGCTTCTTAGGACCGACTGACACGTGCTCGACCGCCGTTGGCACGGAACACTATATATATATATATATATATATATATATATATCTGTATATATGTTTAGGATTGCAGCATTATATGGTGCATATTTGGTGCAATATAGAGATACACTGGATAAGGGTACATTTCAGAAAGTGCTTTAGATAAACAATAAAATTGTTTTCAGATATGAAATGAGTTGGAATACTAAACTTATATAAATAACACATTTCAGGCATATCAAACTAGTATAAACATGTCATCTTTATCCATAATCACTTTAACATCCACTTCTCCATACGTACATGGGTCGAATTTTTATTGAGGCAAACTATCTATGACTGGATGCTCTTCCTGTTGCCAATCCAAATCTGTTTCCAGTGAACATACAATTTCTGAATACTAGATATATTCTTATAAGATATTGGAAATGATGATATCTGTTTCTTTATTACCCACAAGGGGCTAAATACAGAGGGGACAAACGAGGACAGAAATAGGTATTAAGTCGATTACATCGACCCCAGTCCGTAACTGGTACTTAATTTATCGACCCTGAAAGGATGAAAGGCAAAGTCGACCACGGCAGAATTTGAACTCACAATGTAACGCAGACAAAATACCGCTAAGCATTTCGCCTGGCGTGCTAACGTTTCTGCCAGCTCGCCGCCGATGATACCACTTGTACGACAGTGACACAAATACATGCACGCACACACACTCACACACAAACACACACACACACACACACACATGTGTGTGCGTGTTTGTGTGCATGAGGTGTGTTGATGTGTGATGTGTTCAAGAAGTTAAGTGGAAGGGATCTTCAGCCACGTGACACGTAAAAAGCCCTATCCGAACATGATAGATGCCAGGACAGCCTGACTGGTCCCCATGCGGGAGGCATGTAAAAAGCACCTTCCAAATGTGGCCAATGCCAGTACCCACTGGCTGGCTCCCATGCTGGTGGCACATAAAAAGCTGTATCCAAATGTGATCGATGCCAAGCCCGCCTGACTGGCTTCTGTGCTGGTGGCACTTAAAAAGCACCCACTACATGCTTGGAGCGGTTGGCTTTAGAAAGGGCATCCAGCCGTAGAAACATTGCCAGATCAGATTAGAGCCTGGTGCAGCTGCTGGATCTCCAGACCTCAGTCAAACCGTCCAACCCATGCCAGCATGGAAAACAGATGTTAAACGATGATGATGATGATGATGATTTTGTCCACCACCTTTTAAAATTTTTGCTTCTGTTGTAATCTCTCACATCGTTCAACTGTGTGCCTCATTCCTCTCATTCTAATAAGGCTATTTTACCTATCTGTTTATACCTTTATATATAAAAGTAAGGTTGTGTGTCTGTCTCCTACGATTTAGATTCCTAACTACTCCCACATTTTGTGGTGCAGTTTATAGTCATGATTCATATCGAGCCCTTCTGGGTATTAGCGCGCGTCTACGATGAGGCTACGATTTAAAAAAAAATTTACCATCATTTTTTTCCATTTTAATGCATTATTTCGCTATTATATAAGGGAAGTAACTCTCTAAAAATGTCTACGATGAGTCAACGATTTAAAAAAAAATTTACCATCATTTTTTTCCCATTTTTAATGCATTTATTTGCTATTTTTTTGGCTATAACTCTCTAAAAATGCTTATAGAGTTATTTCCCTTACAAACCCGAGCAACGCCGGGCGATACTGCTAGTACATATATATAAATGCATGTGTGATTTTGTGCATATATAGTCTTTTCTGTAAGCGAATTTCTGCTAATTGTGATGTTGCACAGAAACACCACATACATTGTCTATTGTCATATGGACCGGTGTAGCTTTGTAAAACATCCACTTTACAGCTGTGTGATCCCTTTGAGAAGTATATGAAAACAATTGTGAATATGTGTTTTATATATTTTACACACACACACACACATACACACATATGGGTCTGTGTGTATTCATGTGTGCATGTATATATATGTGTATGCTTATGTTTTATATTGCTTTATACTTTCAGGTGTGTATCTGTGATTGACTGTTACTGAATCGTTGCAATACTTATTTCTCTAACATAACACAGATAAATAGCTTAAGGTTCTTGGAACTGCTTCTTGCTTTTTTTTTTATATATTTTTGCTGATTTTTTAAATTTATTTTTACTTACTTCTTGTTATTATTTTCACTTTCTTATTATTATGAAATAAGGAAATAGGAGAATATTTCGAAAACGAATTCTTTACGAAAAGGAAATAACTTTGTAGCCACAATTTTACACACTTGTACACTCAATTATTGATTTGCTTGGTTTATTCAAATTTCCGCTTCCGAACGGAAGACTTTTCAATGAAAATCTCCTTACAGGAAGTGGAAAATCTTTATAAATTTTCCAAATCTATAAAGTGACTGTAATGGAGTATAGAATTATGGTAGCAAAGCTAACATCCATTTTATATCAAGTATTGTTCAACTGGTCATAGTTTTGGAGTGTTTATTTTTGTGCTTACTTTTATATTCTTTTTTTTATATTACATTTATTAATTTTCTTCTTCTAAATTTTATTCTCAGGATCAAATATGATTTAAGTTAAATTTCATTACAACAACAACCTTTTTGTTTTAGCTTCATTCATATCTTGGTGTTTTAATGCAGTACATTTCCTCATTTTCAAAGAATATTAAAACTGCTAGAAAAGATAACAAGAGGAACACCAGCAGCAAAATAAAATTGATTTGTATGAAAACATGTATATTGTATGAACACAAACACACATGCACACACACGTGCACATACACACATACACACACACATACACACACACACACACACACACACACACACACTCTCTCTCTCACTCACACACACACACTGTCTATCACTCACATACTCATACACTCACACACACATTCATACACTCACACACACATATACTGTTAATGGGAAATTTGTGCCAATATCCATATGTTTGTGTATAAATGTGTGTGCATGTATTTGTATATATGTGTCTGATAAAACAATAAAATTTTACAAATGGGTAGTAATTTATAAAAGTTACAAACTCCAAAGTTTGAGATAAGAATTAAATGATTTAGAAGTGTTGAGTATTTCTTTCTTAAGCTTTTTCTGAAAAGTTTACTTTGGAAGAATGCTGCAATCGGAAATGACTTGAGTTGCTTTAATATATTACTTAAGCTTATTTGAAATCACCAAGGGAATATTTACGTGCTCACTTGTTCTGTTGGAAATATTAACCAGATTACTGCTCATTGCTTGCATTTTACAACTTGTTCTCTTAGATATGTAAGGGTAGGAAAAGAGTAAAGATAAGATATAGCAATCCACTTTCAGTCATGTCCCTCTTCGTGCCTGAAGGTCTTTGGTTGTACTGCTGGTTTGTTAACTCTATCATGCTTTCAAATGCTGAGTGAATGTTCGATCAGTTTTGATACTAACTTTTACCACCTGTGTAGGTTGGAGTAATAAGTAGTAAAGTTAAGGCTAAGAACAAAACTCTATCACACAATCAAATGCTGGATGAATGTTTGATCAGTTTTGATACTAACTTTTGCCACCTGTGTAGGTTGGAGTAATAAGTAGTAAAGTGCTTTGGCTAAGAACAAAACTTGCCTACCAGACCAGAAATCAAACCCAAAACCTTATAATCAAGAGCTTAGTTGCTAACCTATTGGCCATATTCTTTTTCAAAAATGTAAGGCTGCATTCAATCAAGTAAGATTTCTTTTTCAAAACGAAGCACTAGATGGGTTTGTCATGGCTAGAATGTCATGGACCTGCATGACTAGGGCTAGTCTGGTATTTAACGGCAACAACTTGTTTATTTTAAAAAAAACAATCAGGTGTAAGTTAAAGTTTAATGCAGCCAATTTTGAAATCTGAACTAAACACTACATGGTTTGTAATGTATACGCCAATTGTAACCAGTGACTTTTATTATTAAGATTTATCAAGAAGATGAGCTGGTAGAATTGTTAGGACATTGGACAAAACACTTAGTGGCATTCCTTCCAGTTCTTTATGCTCTACCTTCAAATTCAGTTGACTTTGTCTGCCCCCTTTCAGGATCAATAAAATTAGTACCAGTTGAACGATGGGAGTCAATGTTATTTACTAACACTTACCATTTTAAATTATTGGTTTTCTGCCACAAATTAAAACCATTATTTAGATTTATTATTTCTAATTAAAACCATTATTTAGATTTATTATATCAACAACAGAAACATTATAAAAATGTATGAATGTTCTGTAGTTTCAGTTTGGAGTGCTTGCGAAGACCTGTTGAAGCAAGTGAAATCGAAATCAAATTTGATGACTGGTATCCGTACTAGTGGAGCACTAAGAGCACCAGCCGAGTGTGATCGTTGCCAGAGCGGCTAACTGGCATCCATGCCGGTGGCATGTAAAAAGCACTATTTGACTGTGATCATTACCAGTGTCACCTTACTGGCACCTGTGCCGTGTGCAGGTGGCATGTAAAAAAACACCATTTCGGCATGGCCTTTGCCAGTACTGCCTGACTGGCCCTCATGCCGGTGGTACATAAAAGCGCCCACTACACTCTCGGAGTGGTTGGCGTTAGGAAGGGCATCCAGCTGTAGAAACTCTGCCAGATCAAGATTAGAGCCTGGTGCAGCTATCAGGTCCTCAGTCAAATCGTCCAACCCATGCTAGCATGGAAAGCGGAAGTTAAACGACGACGACGATGATGATGATGATATTTGTAAAGAATTGTTTACAACTAACTATATGACAATTCTTATGTTAAAAGTTTTATCATAAAATGAACTTCTTAACAACCATCGTTATTACACTTGTTCTGTCTATATAATATGGCATAGTGTTAGTGTTGGAATGCTTTTAGTTTTTACTCCTTTGTCAGCCGTGGTTGAACAGACTAATGATTAAAGGTATTCCAGCTTTAATCATTTTGTCTTCTTATGATTTTATATAATCCTTTTCTTTTTTTTGTTATAGGTATGTTTTAAAAGGCATTTTGGCTGTTATTTCTAGTATGTTTTTATTAGAACATTCTCAGCTCTTTTCTCATTTAAAATATTTTTGAAAGGTGAACCAATGTAAACATTTGACTTCACCTTGGAATACCAATTTCATACATTGCCGCAAGACTATATTTATATTACTTAGTTGATTGAACCATCCATGGGAAGTACTTGCTAGCTATTTCATCAGCTCTAAACTAAAACGTACACAGTCAGGTGTAGGAGCAGCTGTGTGGTAAGTAGCTTGCTTACCAACCACATGGTTCCTGGTTCAGTCCGACTGCCTTGCACCTTGGGCAAGTGTCTTCTACTATAGCCTCGGTCCGACCAAAGCCTTGTGAGTGGATTTGGTAGACGGAAACTGAAAGGAGCCCATTGTATATATGTATATATGTATAAATGTACATGTGTGTATATGTCTGTGTTTGTCCCCGCAACATCGCTTCACAACTGATGTAACTTAGCGGTTCAGCAAAAGAGACCGATAGAATAAGTACTAGGCTTACATAGAATAAGTCCTGGGGTCGATTTGCTCAACTAAAGGCGTTACTCCAGCATGGCCACAGTCAAATGAGGGAAACAAGTAAAAGAGTAAAGAGTCAGTTCTTGAAGGATTTGAACTTAAAACTTTGTAAGAAAATGCCAATATTGTGGTGTTTTATGATTTCTGCTACTCATATGTCAACCACATCTCAGCTGTTCTACTTATACCATGTTGACATTAACAGAAGGCAGCCAAACTCAACCATGGTTAGATTTGAATTCTATAGCATGAAATCTTGAACTAGATCCAATAAAGAATTTATTCTAACTATCTGTAATTTTCATTGGTTCCAATATTTTCTAATAACTAGGATCAGTGCATTTGTGAATGGGCATATTAATGTGAATATATGTATTTCTAGTTGTTAGTCAAATAGACAAGACGTTTTATTTACCTTAACATGCATAATAGGATGAGTAAAAACGTATATCATTCTTTACAAATAAATCATGTTAAAATTGATCATGAGCTCCATATTTATACATTTCAATGGAAAATGTTCCAAATATCCAAGAATAACTTTCTAAACATCAGTTTGCATACACTGACAATGTGTACTTAAGAAGAATATTATTTGGAAATAATAAATGTTTAAACAATTAGAAGAAAAAAAATGGTAGTCATTTTAACTTCAGTTAGAGAAAATCTGCAAATTACAAGAAATATATATTGATACCAAAATAATCTGTGAAAGAACTATTGATATAGTTTTACGTCATTTTGGTGGAAACAGCTAATATTTGTAACATGTTTTGTATTACTCCTACTATATTAATAATAATACCCATACATACATACATACATACATACATAGACAGACAGGCAGACAGACATAGAGCAAGACAGACAGCAAGACAGACAGACAGATAAACAGACACACAAACACACTCACACACACAAATAGATAGAAGGCGGCCAGTTGGCAGAAACGTTAGCACGCCGGGTGAAATGCTTAGTGGCATTTCGTCTGTCGTTATGTTCTGAGTTCAAATTCTGCTGAGGTTGACTTTGCCTTTCATCCTTTCGGGGTCGATAAATTAAGTACCAGTTACACACTGGGGTCGATGTAATAGACTTAATCCATTTGTCTGTCCTTGTTTGTCCCCTCTATGTTTAGCCCCTTGTGGCAATAAAAAAATAACAAAAAGACAGGTAGATGGATAGACAGATAGATAGATAGATAGATAGATAGATAGATAGATAGATAGTAGATAGATAGATAGATAGATTGATAGATAGATAGATAGAGAGAGAGAGAGATAGATAGATAGATAGATAGATAGAGAGAGAGAGAGAGAGATAGATAGATAGATAGATAGATAGATAGATAGATAGATAGATAGATAGATAGATAGATAGATAGATAGAGAGAGAGAGAGATAGATAGATAGATAGATAGATAGATAGATAGATAGATAGATAGATAGATAGATAGATAGATAGATAGATAGATAGGATAAGATAGATGCAAGGGTGTGTGAATGTCTGTATATTTGTGTCCCCCTGTCTTTACATCATGTAATGCTATGAATGAATGTCATTCAATTCTAATATTCCTTGAAAGCATGTCTGACCATGATAAATTATTACCTTACTACCTTTATTGGAATCAGGTAAAGGTTAATGACAGGAAGGGCATCCAGCTGTAAAAAAATCTACCTCAATAAACTTCATCCTACCCACACAACCTCGGAAAATTGGACATCAAAAATAATGATGATGATAACGTACATGTATTTATTTATATAAGTTCCCTCACGAGTTACATCACATAGAACTAATTTGTTGCCTAGTTTTAAGTCATTGACTTCTTCATGGGGGCTGTCAGTAAAAATCAAGAAATGAGACCAAATCAGTATCTTGATATAAAAGATTTCTACTGCAGCAACCCTTGAAATATAAGTTTCCTTCCTCCATATTTACTACTATTGAGAGTATAAGCACAGAGACATCTCTAGGTTTAAAATGGAGATTTTGTTTGTTTTTAATTGCCGGATCTGCAGGGAGAGGCAATTCCTATGGTATATGTAGGCCTTCTTAGACAAGTGAAACTGGTTCCATTAATGCTACTCTTGACCTGTGTAAATCAACACCTGCAGGAAAGACAGGTAGGGAATTCTAGAAGATCAAGATTCTAGGAAAAAAAAGTCTGTGTATAATTATTAGTGCAGGGCCTAGGGAAGGTGTTGAACACAATAAGTGTGATAAAAGCAGAAAAGTGAGTGGGATAGGAATAGCTGTGTAGAGTTGATTTGAGCTCAGTCAATTCTTAGGAACAAGAGTTATTATATTGATGATAGAAAAGACAGTAAAACAGAGACAGAAGGCCAATGGGCTTAAAGGCTGAAGTGTGCCTGTGAGTGACCTTATACCCATCAGTTAGGTGGCTCTTTTCTGGATGCAGTCTTGAAAATCTATGTCTGCAGGAACATCACTAGCTGAGAAGCTAGAGCAAAACTGCATTTTGGGCCTCAATTGAGCTTCACAGAGCAGGGGTCGGCAAACTGGGGTAAACTACCCCAAGTTGGGTAAAAATGAATTTCTTGGTGGTAATAAGGACTTATTAGACATAAGTAAAACAATATATAAAAAACATGTTCTCGTTATGGCAGAAGATTTTCTTCTGACAACACTGCATCTGTCCAAGGTAATGGATGTGTAAACAGATTCATGTAAAGTATTGGGTTGTCCGGAAAGATCGTGCTGATTTTTAAAGGAAAGAAAAAGGTCAATAAATACTTGCCATTACATTTTTAATCAACCAAATATGAACCATTTTGTTGTACAATACGTCTCTATCTATCCTTTAACTTGAAAATACCCTCTTCCCAGAATTGAGGTGGTTTCATGGCAAAGAATTCATTAAGGTATCTTTTTACATCAGCCAAGGAATTGAAATTTTTACCATTAAGACTATTCTGCAGAGACCAGAATAAGTGGAAATCCGAAGGAGCAATATCTGGTGAATATGGAGGGTAGGGTAACACATCCCAGCCAAGCTGCAGCAATTTTTGTCTGGTTCCCAAAGTATCAACTGCCGAAAATGAACTTTCTGTTCTTCCATTTTAAAGGGTTACAAAATTAACACAGGTTATAGGAACATAAACCTTCTTCCATGAAAAGATAGCTTAAACTGTGATCTAAATGGAGGTGTAGTCAAATTCTAGTTTATAGACACAACCGAACCATGTTCAAAAATAAGTCAAAAGGTAAGCTACTATAAATTGGCACGAACTTTCCGGAGAACCCAATAGATTCAATAGACCTTTTGAATTCAAACAATCTATGATTTTCTTCCTTTCAAATCAAAGAGGTAATGTTGTGACCTAAATAAATATATTTTGGGGTAATTGGTTAAGAAAGTTCTCCAGCCCCGGTTACTGAGTATCAATAACTAACAGTTGAAGTATCACTACTGCCATCAATTTTCCCTTAGTAACACTATCATTAAATGGAGTCTAGGACATTTACCCCACCCCATGGTCAATAAACACCCCAAGGACAATTAACCCTGAGGACAACAGATGATGATTTAAAACTTCTTAATATATTAGAGAAGGGGTAACTAACCAAGTGAGGTAATTTTCGTAGGGGGTAATTGTCAGGGTTGATTGTCAGATGGTGAGTGATTGCCCTAGTGGGGTGCGGTAATTGTCCTGATACATATTAAATGTCCTCTAAAAGTTTGTGTGATCCATAATTGAGCTATTATTGAAATCAAATTCGATGACTGGCATCCATGCTAGTGGACCGCTGAGAGTACCATATGAGCATGATCGTTGCCAGAGAAACAAATTGGCCTCTGTGCTGGTGGCATGTAAAAAGCACCATTCAAGCGTGATCATTACCTGCGTCGCATTACTGGCACTTGTGCTGGTGGCACATGAAAAAACATTTGAGCGAGGTCGTTGCCAGTGCCGCTGGACTGGCTCCTGTGCAGGTGGCACATAAAAAGCACCATTTGAGTGTGGCCGTTGCCAGTACCACCTGACTGGCCCTCGTGCCAGTGGCATGTAAAAGCACCCACTACACAGTGGTTGGCGCTAGTAAGGGCATCCAGCTGTAGAAACTCTGCCAGATCAGATTAGAGTCTGGTGCAGCTATCTGGTTTGCCAGACCTCAGTCAAATCGTCCAACCCATGCTAGCATGGAAAACGGACGTTAAACGATGATGATGATGATGATGATGATGATGAGTTATAGACTATTTCATTTGAGGTTCAGGTTTCTAGCAGAGATATTATACAGTTTCACAATTGTAACTGTTTGTATAAGAATGTTGCAGAAGTGTTTTAGGACACAGTATGCTAGTCAGATTTTACCCCTACACAACTGTTTATGCTTCAGCTGATATTTTTCTCCCACTATTGTTTTCAACATGAAAGGAACCGCATTTGACAGCAGCGAAAGCCTTGCAGCTCCATTTGTGAAATATAAGTTGTATCTCGGATTTAAGATTTTTGTAGTCCATTTTCACTGCAGACTCACTTTGTTCAAGTGATCATTACTATTGAACCAGTGTCAAATATCTGTCTGCATGTGTGTGTGTGTGTGTGTATGTGTGCCTGTGTACACACACGTAAACATGTGCTTGTTTTTTGTATATATGAATGCACGTGTGAATGTTTGTGGTGGAAGAGAAAGACAGAGAATTTGGCTGTGCATTATGTATGTAAACATGTATGGCAAGTAATATTCTTGATTTTAAAATATGATTATTACGTTTTTTTTTTCACCTCCGATTGCTTCAAGATAAAGTGGATATTCAATTGTTAAACTTTTGATATGAAACTGATATAAAATATATCAAAGTTATATATCATTTCCTTTACATTAGAGTCTCTTTACCTTTCTACTATTTATGAGAAACACATAGGAAGTATTTACAAGTTTTGCTTAAAGCTACTACTTATAATAATAGTAATAATAATAGTATCAGTATCTAAGGATTCTTTTAATATTGGTATGATTTGTTTGAGTCACTAAGTGCATGTGTATATTCACTATGCTGAGGATTTTTAAAAAAATATTTTGTGGAGTGTGCTTTGATATTATATTTATGGATTTCAAAAATTCCTTTAAGGGTTTATCTAACACTGTTACACATACTTTGAAAGGCTGTGTCCACTTAAGTCAATGACTTATACAAGGTGCATTCAAGAAGTTTTGAGACATTTTCAGGTGAGTTATTTATAAATTTCAAAGTAGAACAAAACTCCAATCTCCTTCAAATTAGGATCCTCTGTCTTCAATGCACTTGTTCTAGTGCTACAGCCTCTTTGTGAAGGCCTCTTGGCAACCCTCTGATGTGATAATGACAATGATGATGATAACGAGGATGACGACGACAATAACAACAACAACAACAACGATGATGTTGATGATGGTGATGATGTTTGATAGTAACATACCAGCATTTCAAACAAATGAAAAATATGTAGGTGAACAAGCTGATCAAGATGAAACATTGAAGTCACTGTCAGGCTTTTTTATTTTTGTATATATAAATCTAATAAGCATGTACTCTACTAAAATGTATTGAGTAATTGTTCAATTTGATGTAGAATTGTTCATTTAATAAATGACGAAAGACTGAGACCTCTGAGATATGCCGTGACTGTGAAGACCCAACAAATGAAGTGAGTTCATGGCTCGCAGGACGGCTTGCTGTGCTAACCTTGTATCGTAGAGTGACCCACTGTGCTTGAGGAGACCTATTGAGTCAAAATAAAAATAAAAATCAAATGGAAATTGTAGTTAAGATGCCCATGCTAGTGGCATGTAAAAGGCACCATCTGAACGTGGTTGATGCCAGCACCGCCTGACTGGTATCCGTGTCGGTGATGTGTAAAAAGCACCAACCAATCATGGCTGTTTTCCAGCCTCCTCTGGCCCCTGTGCCGGTGGCATGTAAAAAGCACCCACTACATACACGGAGTGGTTGGCATTAAGAAGGGCATCCAGCTGTAGAAACACTGCCAGATCAGACTAGAACCTGGTGTAGCCTCCTGGCTTCCCAGACCCTGGTTGAACCGTTGAACCCATGCTAGCATGGGAAACGGACGTTAAACAATGATGATGATGATGATGACGACGATGATAACTTGAAATAGAAAAAGGGAACACTAATGTGTGTGTGTGTGTGTGTGTGTGTGTAGCTATTTCTTTTTGGTCATTGTTGATTGAATTGTGCAAATTACACTAGGCCAAAAACGGTCTTAATTCCTTTCATGTAAGTGTCATGTAAATGGCTCAAGTGAAATTGCAATTGTGGTCATAGCTAGTGCCGTGATCTTCAAATGCTGGTCCTCACAGAGGTGAAGGACAAAGTGGTGAAGTATGATGTTCAAATGTTGGGCCTCACGGAGGTGATGACAAGTGACCGATACCTTGGTGATATGCTGCACTTGAGAAGACATGTCAAGCCAAGTGAAACCATAGTCATGCAAATGGCACCTGTGCCAGTGGCACTTAAAAAGCACTTGTTACACTGAATCAGGCTGGAACCTGGTGCAGCTCTCTGGCTTACCAGTTCCAGTCAAACCATTTAATCCATACCAGCATAGAAAGTGGGCATTAAATGGTGATGATGATGAAGATGATGATGATGATGATAATGATAAGGAAGATGATGACGATGATGAAGATGAAGATGGTGAAAATGAAGATGATGAAGATGATGATGATGATGATGAAGATGATGATGATGAAGATGAAGGTGAAGATGATGAAGGGGAAGATGAAGATGAAGATGATGATGATGAAGATGGTGAAGATAAAGATGAAGATGAAGGTGAAGATGAAGATGGTGAAGATGATGATGATGATGATGATGGTGGTGGTGGTAGAACCAAGGTGAGGCAAGTAGTGATGATAGCAGAAAAACCATGCCCATAGCTATTCTCTTTTCTTGAGAGCACCACCAGATCACTAGCATGTCAATTTTAGAGAATACTTGATTTTTAAGATTATGCCCCTTCCTCAATAAAAATTGATCCCAATTGCTAACTTATGATTCTTTTACCACTTTCTGGACTTGAAAAGATTTTCCATAGATCAAGATTATGTCTTGTATGTTATTTAATATACCTTATTTAAACAACATAATATCATTAACAGTGAGCTGTATCTTTCACACATACAAAGCTATTTAAAAAGAAAATTTTCTGATACAACATCCTACAGCTAATAGCATTCAACATTAGTAAATACATGATAAATATTACCCACATCGTTTTATGCATAGCTCCTCAATAGTGCTGGTGGCACAAAAATAATTCCCAGTACACACTGTAAAGTGGTCGGCATTAGGAAGGACATCCAGACACAGTAACCATGCTGGAACATGATACAGTCCTTAGATTCATCAGATGCTGTCAATCTGTCCTACCCATACCAGCATGGAACATAGCTGCTCAATAAGGATATATATATATATATAAATATATATATATATATATATATGTAAACAGTAAAAAATATATGCAAACTGAGACAAGAACATGAAACACCTGGAAGACGACACAAGAACCACAGGACGGGACATTCGAAGCCCTCAGTCATCAGTCAAGAACCGGATCATCTTCGCAATTTCGGCTGATTAATCTTGAGATTGCTCCGACCTGAGCAGCCTCCAAGGGAAATCTAAGCCAAGCGCATTAGATCCCTTTGGAAGAAAGCTTCGAATGTATACAACACAAGGACGGAAAACGAACGAAGTACACGAATAAAAATACAGAAATACGTGAAAACAATAAGGAAAGCACGAATAAGAATACAAAAACGTAAAAACAATAAAGGTAAGGATAGGGAGAATTCGCAAAAAACAACAACAAAAGACGAAGACAGGTGGTGTAGACAAAAAACAGATGTATTAGTATAACGCTCAGGAAGTGAAAAAGTCTTTAACATTTCGAGCCTATGCTCTTCCACAGAAAGAAACAAGGAGAGAAAATAAAGAATGTGGTGTGGCTAGCGATCTATCATGGTGAATACACGCACACACACACACACACGCACACACACACACACGCACGCTTATATATATACGTAAACGTTTGATTTTTTTGTCAGTTATAATAAAAACTATTTAGGATTAAACTGAAGAATTACTCAATACTTTTTATAGAGTGCATACCTATTGTACTCTTATAATATATAGAATAATATGTAGTCTTATATATAAATATATTTAAACACTTATATTTATCTCAAACCTCCTTTCTCTTTCTCTCTCTCTTTGTATGTTTATATACCTATATACATATATGTGTGTGTGTGTGTGTGTGTATTTACTTGCATACATACAGATAAATAGATAGCTTCATGTTTAAAAATGCATACCAATGATATACTTTTCTAATGCATTTACATGCCATGCCCAGCTTGATCACCTGATATTTTGAATTACGATTATTTTCTTTAGGGAAAGTATTCGTTGAAGGGAAAATTTCGTCAATAAACAGTGCACATTAGAGGAATAGAAAGCTACTACTCATCAGGAAATTACTGCGATACCTCAAGACATGGTGTGATAGACAATGTAGAACTTCCAAGCCAGGCTCCAAGTATGTGTACAAAACAATGGAAGGCATTTGAATGACATTGTTATCAAGACTAAATGAACAGTTACTTATTTGTTACTTATACGTTGTTAAAAGGCACACATTGTTCTGTACATTTAAACAACATTGTATTCATTTAATAACACTCTGTTTTCCTTGCTGGACCTTGTATTTAGCTTCAGGAATATTTCTGAATAAATTTGTCTTGCTTAAAAATTAAGGCTTGTATGATATTATTTCCAATACTTTATATAAGATATTCCCATTGTTCTCGATGTATCAGATATGCAGCATGGACAATTTGTATTCATATCTTTGCTTTCCAATTTTAGTTCCCAGATAAAGCAAACAAGTGTAATTTGATAAGAGTAAAGTGATAATTTGATTTGTTGAGGATCTTCAGGTTACAGCAACATAAGTTGTCTCCATTTGAATACTCACCTTACTTCACACTTACTTAACATTCATCATGGCTTGTGGATAGTAAAATACTTATTCTTCAGGTCATCAGTCATTAGAAAAAAAACTTACTTTCAAATCTAAATATGAATAAATAAATGAAATATATTATTTTGGTGAGTGAGGTGAAGAAAGCTGAAAGTAGTGTCTCATGTGACTAAGAAGTATCATAAAAGGCATATATATAGGAAGTACATTTCCAGCGTGTCAGAAAATACAACTAATAGCACACAGAGATACCTTTCAAAATGGGCCCATACTATACACTAAGTTATTCTTACTAATAAAAGTATTGGCTGCTGCAGATGACTTCCAGTGTCAGCTAGAGCAGAAATTGAACACTGAGCAACACTAAGGTTGCCTCACATAGTTGATCAACAAGAAAGCTGGAAGGCAATTGTAGTTTACCAAGCACTGTCTGAAACATCCTAAGTTACTCATTAGCCGTGTTATTTACTAAGAATCACTCCATGAGATTATAACCCAAATGTATCTTCCAAAGTCTGCACAAGATGATTGGGGACAGTGAGTTCCAAATGCTGATGAACTTTCAAAGCTCATGATGGAATGGGGATATGTATTGCATTTCTCACTGTGCACGGTGTAAATGCAAACTGTAGTCACCATCAAAAGAAAACAAGGTCTTAAGATGCAAATGATTGCATATTGTTTGTCCTTAATATATTCTTAGTAAGTTCCACTGTTTAAGCAAGTTCAGTATCTTTACAGAATCTAGCAAAACCATGTAACTCATCTGGATGGTCAATTGCAAAATTCCTCAAACCAAACAATGAGATTTGCTGTAAGGCAGTGGTTTTCAACCAGGGTTCTGCCAGTACAGTCCAGGGGCTCCGCAAGAAGTTACAAAAAGCTAAAATCGGCAGTAATTTTTAATTCTCCTGTGCAGATATGTGTGCATAAGACTATTAAATTATTGCACAGGTGTTCCCCGAGCCAGTGGAATGTTTCCTTGGGGTTCCATTCCAAGCAAAAAGTTTGAAAAGCACTGCTGTAAGGTTATTTTAATGGATTGATTCAGTTAGAAGGGATTGCGTCTATGACATTTGCAGGCTTTGAAAGACTAACCGGATTGATTTGGTTAATGTTTGGTTTGAACAGATGCACTTCGAAGTCAAAAAGAAAATTAATAACCAGGAGAGATGGCTATGTCAGGTGGACTTCAGTAGGGGTGTTATTGAATTATTTAGCTCTGAGAATTGTTGTTGCTTTTGTTTCAAGAAAGGAGCAAACATTTGTGAATTCTTGTCTCTGATTTATTGTCAAATCTTTTTTATTCATTCATTCAATTTATATTGCAACTAGCAGTATCGCCCAGCGTTGCTCGTGTTTGTTTCAACGCTTTAAAATTAGAATTTTTGAAAAGTAAAACTTTTGCATTATGTAGCTTGTTATTCTCTTTAAATGAATATTTTTCTGATTGAAATACACTGAAAAATGGCGACACAGCAGTGAAAAAATCGTAAAAAATAGGGATTTTCATAGAAAAAAAGCACCTTTTTATGTAAATAATTTTTGGTTTTAACATGGTCCAATTTGAATTTTTATCTTCTACGGAATGAAGAGCAAGCCTTCTTCTATCATACTCTCAATTTTGGTCAACTTGCACCGGAGGAGATAGTGTTAGCTGAAGACTACCAAATCAGCCACACACAGACAACTTCAGCTTTACATATATATAGATTTGTGAAATGTAGCATTGGCTACAGGTTTTCAGTTAGTCATCACCAGTGCTTTGTCTCAAATGACTCTCTGTCTAACCCATAACAGCATAGAGAAATGAACGATAGGCATTAAATGAAGATTAAACATGTTCTTTAATTTGCTTTTACTCTCATAGCCAAGCTAATACCAGGACATATCCATCACTGACTTTGATAACCTATGATTCTCAATCTGTTATGTAAATTTCATTCAGGTGATAGATACCTAATTTGTCATAACTAAACTGCCATGCAATGAACATAATTTTTTCCTCATAGCCAGAGCTTTTTAATATGAGGAATAATCAGGACAGCTCATAGTTTTAATCCAGGGCAATTTAACTATGTCCTGTTGAATAATCAAATTTTATATTAAGAGTCTCTTTACAATTGTTGCAACAAGGAAAGTGTAATTAGATTTCAGAACCATACAATTCACTAAGGGAAGACATGGTCAAATGACTTATGAAGTTAAAAAATACCTCATTAAAATTAAATTCCTGAATAATAAATACTTATTCTCACTATACTGCTTATACTCATGTACAAAGAAAAGGTTTGGCCAAAACCTAATATATCCCTGTTTTACTACAAATGTCTGTATTTGAAAATGAAGAAAATTTGGAACATAAGAACTAAATGTAAAATTAAGGCAATATCACACTTTGCAGATCTGTCCCTAAAGTTAAATTTATACAAGACTGAGTAGAACATGGGTACTGGCTTTGTAACATCACATACATTTATTGGAAAGCATAATAGAGGATAAAGTAGATTTTTCATCAATATCAGAATAGAGAAATTTTAGAAAGCCTAGAAAAATATCTACTGGCTGAAGAACATATATAGCTTAAAAATTGAAAGCATATATTGATACAGAATAAAATTTCCATACTTGATAGAGAAGCATAGTGAAACATTATAGATATCAAAGAAACAGAACATACAAAGTATGTTAATAACTCATTCAGTAAGTCCAGTGCTAACAGCAATGTAGTATATTACTACCCTTCCCATAGTCTCTGGAACAAGGGGTGCAGGTGTTGGGCCATGAAAATGCTTCGAATAGCTTGGGTTGGACCTAGATTTGTCTTTCTTAAAGGACCCATGGTCCTTCCTGAAAGATATAGCTAAATAACCTAAAATTACTTCACTACTTGTTTGTATACTGGTGGCATAGTGATTAGGAATGTTATTATACATAAACTAAAGGTAAATGTACTGAGTTTCAATCTATGCTGAGATTAAGAATGTGTACAGATATATATTCCCTAAAGAGAAAATTAATAACTTTTCCTGGTTTCAACCATTGTAATCTGTACGTGCTAGGGCTCTCCCTTCAAAGGTTTTATCAAATCAGTCCAATGTTTGTTTATTTTATGGCCAAATTACCTTTTTAAGTAAAAATGCTACAACTTGAAACATTGATTCACATAGATACAGATAAACATCGATGTATATACATACACAAACTCATGAAAGATTTCAGCTAACATTTCACTTACAAGTCAAATGTAACACATTTCCCATCATAAAATATTAGTCAATGTGAGACTACAGATTGAACCTGGACATACTTTTTTACTTGTTTCAGTCATTTGACTGCGGCCATGCTGGAGCACCACCTCTAATCGAGCAACTCGACCCCAGGACTTATTCTTTGTAAGCCCAGTATCTATTCTATCAGTCTCTTTTGCCGAACCGCTAAGTTACGGGGACATAAACACACCAGCATCGGTTGTCAAGCAATGCTAGGGGGACAAACACAGACACAGGAACACACACACATATACATATATATATACGACGGGCTTCTTTCAGTTTCCGTCTACCAAATCCACTCACAAGGCTTTGGTCAGCCCGAGGCTGTAGTAGAAGACACTTGCTCAAGGTGCCACGCAGTGGGACTGAACCCGGAACCATGTGGTTCGTAAGCAAGCTACTTACCACACAGCCACACATAGTTTTGAAGAAAACTTCTTATCCACATAGCTATGTCTGAGCAACAAAAAGGGAAAAATAATATTGTTAGACATGTGTTTTACATAGTTTATTAGAATCAAAGTATTACATAACAATAAATTACGTGACAAGAATTCAACATTCAGTTTTATATCAAATATGAGTAGTTGTGTGAATATCTTTTAGCAGTTAAGCACTTTGTAAATGTATTATTTATATCATGAGATGTGACTATTTTTTTAACACTTTTCACTGCAAAGCAGTTCTATCTCATATAGCATCCTTCATTATAACTTGTTTTAAGTAAATGATCGTTAAATCCTACAATCTGTCTTTTTGTCTTTCTTCTTGTAAGCTTTACGTTTTGGTTTTATTCCTATTTTATTTCCTTACAGACCACTGGACTTTGATAATTTGTTTTGGAAATTTATTCTACAGTGATGAAGTGGTGGAATCATTTGAATATCAGACAAACTGCTATGTAGTATTTATTCTGGCCCTGCTCTCTGAGTTCAAATCTCATAGGGTGAACTTTGCCTTTCACCCTATAATAGATTCCTTCCTCCGTTCCAGTAGTCTTGGGGGCTCTAGAACAGGTCATGAGCATTACCTTTCCTTCTGCTTAAAAGATAAAACAATTTAAATAAAACCAGACCAACTAAAATACCAATCAAAAGCAATGAATTAGTGGAACTGTAAGAACGTCAGTCCAGATGTTTTGCAGCTTTTGTTCCAGTTCTCTATGTTCAGAGTTCAAATCCCACCATTGCTTACTTAGGTGGTAGACTTGATCTCTCACCCAGCTTAGCACCACCACCTAGCATCTTGGGTGCCTCTTGCTGAATCAACCTTGTTGCAAGGATTTAAGTAAAGTTTCTGATTTGAGAATAGATTCCTTCCTCCCTTCCAGTAGTCTTGGAGGCTCTAGAACAGGTCATGAGTATTACCTTTCCTTCTGCTTAAAAGATAAAACAATTTAAATAAAACCAGACCAACTAACCATACCTATAAAAATATACAAGTGCATGCAGACACATGCATGTTCACCTTCAAAATGCACTCCTTTCCACCATCACCTCCAAGGAATCTATTTAGTTTCACCTCCATAAAAATAATTCTCAAACACACATACAAACAACATACTCTTTATCTCTTCCACACACCACACAACACCCTCTGTGTAAATTCAAGTGGAAATCAAGGTCTGTGCAGCAATATTCAATACCCAGTTTATCTTTCACATCCCTTCCTTGTACCCTGATCCTGTCACCATCTCCATTTTTTTCTGCCCCAGATCCTACCTCTTCAAATCATTATCTTCAACATTCAAACAACAATTACATACTGAAATTACACATTATTGCAGATTTATGCATTATTAACTTATTAACTCTTTCCTTACTAGCCTGGCTGAAACCGGCTCTGGCTCTGAATACAAATGTCTTGTTTTCATAAGTTTTGAATTAAAATCTTCCACCAGGCGCAGGAGTGGCTGTGTGGTAAGTAGCTTGCTAACCAACCACATGGTTCCGGGTTCAGTCCCACTGCGTGGCATCTTGGGCAAGTGTCTTCTACTATAGCCCCGGGCTGACCAATGCCTTGTGAGTGGATTTGGTAGACGGAAACTGAAAGAAGCCTGTCGTATATATGTATATATATATATGTATGTGTGTATGTTTTTGTGTCTGTGTTTGTTCTCCTAGCATTGCTTGACAACCGATGCTGGTGTGTTTACGTCCCCGTCACTTCGGCAAAAAGAGACCAATAGAATAAGTACTGGGCTTCCAAAAAGAATAAGTCCCGGGGTCGAGTTGCTTGACTAAAGGTGGTGCTCCAGCATGGCCGCAGTCAAATGACTGAAACAAGTAAAAGAGTAAAGAGTAAAAGGGAGTAAACCTTAGTCACAATTTATGCTCCTAACACTAGCTGAATGATAACTAAGTTATTTTCCTAAATTCTTTGTTTTATTTAAAGTAATTGAAACACAGAGCATCTCAAAATAAATACAGTAACAAAAGGGTTAAATTACCAGTTTTTAGTTGAGCTCACTCTGTACATCACTCATAGACATCAACTCTGACTCAAAAGCCCAGTTTGCCTTTCACTGGAGTTTTTGGTGCTACAGACTTGGACTAACTGCACAGTTTGCCAGCCCTCATGCAGGATGCTTTTATGAGACACCACTAATGTAGATGACTATTAGCTCTCAGTAAGCTCATCAGATCCATTCAGGAAATTCTTGCTACTGGCACCATGTAACCCGGTTCTACCTGTTTCATGGTTAGGCAGTCAGTAACTAAACCAGTTTACCCCCACCTGGCTTGCCAGGTGAAGAAGGTGTCGTAGACACTCTTCGGAACAAAAACCAAAACCTGTGAAAGACAGATGAGCTCAGTGTGAGCCAACAGTCATCCACCTGGTGATATTTTAGTTGATATGAAGGCAGCGAGCAGGCAGAAATGTTAGCATGCTGGGCGAAATACTTTGCGGTATTTGGTCTGCCGTTACGTTCTGAGTTCAAATTCCACCAAGGTAGACTTTGCCTTTCATCCTTTCGGGGTCGATAAATTAAGTACCAGTTACATACTGGGGTCGATATAATCGATTTAATCCGACTGTCTGTCCTTGTTTGTCTCCTCTGTGTTTAGCCCCTTGTGGGTAGTAAAGGAATAGGTATTTTAGCTGATAGCACCAATAGAACAGTGAAATTAATGATTAAACATTACCAAATGCTACTTCAAATATTTCATGTGTTTCCCCACCTCCCAACCCTCCTGAATATCTGTCTAAAACCTTCCTCATAATGGTGAAAGGGCAATGAACGTTCCAATACTATATGCGCTATAAGGCGGAAACATTAGCGCGCCGGGCGACATGCGTAGCTGTATTTCGTCTACCGTTATGTTCTGAGTTCAAATTCCACCAAGGTCGACTTTGCCTTTCATCCTTTCGGGTCGATAAATTAAGTACCAGTTACGCACTGGGGTCGATGTAATCGACTTAACCCGTTTGTCTGTCCATGTTTGTCCTCTCTGTGTTTAGTCCTTGTGGGTAGTAAAGAAATATATGCGTTAATTTACAGCAGATGGCAGGTGAAAGGAAGAATAGGTGTGGTAAAAGTAAGATATTTTGATAGCAGCAAACATTTGAAGAAATGTATCCAGGTATCTTAGCAAGCAGCGTAATTGTAATATTCTTTGGAGATTAAATATATCAAGAAGCTTAGTGGGGGATTTGATTGTGGTTCTATGTATTAGGGATGGTTGTATTGATTTCTAAACTCTATATGATATCTAGAATTTTTACCTTTGGAAGAGTTTGTTCTTCAAACCAAATTTATTGGCAGTTGATATATTTATTTCTAGAATGTATCAAGTGAACAAGCAGTAATTCCTGCTTCATGCTTAGATAACTGCCCAACCTCTCTCTGTAGAGTCATTTTCATGTTATTAAGGTATTACATAGTCCCATATCTATAAGTCTGTAAACTTTGGCTTCATTGAATATACTTATGGTAGCTCAATCTCATCTCTTATCTAAATATTGAGACAAGCTGTTTATTTTTGTAACAGAAGGAATTGCTTTATATTCTATCACCCAACAAGAATAACCACTACTCTGATTCTGCCCTCTGTTGCCCTCACTTAAAATATTTCAAAGTTTTATAAAACTATCATTGATAGTTGTCTTCTCCAACATGTTGAATTTCTCGTTTTTTTTCTCTCCTCACTCTTAGAATTCCATAGAGCCAAACTTAATATTTAATGTCACTCAGCAATTGTCCCTGACTCTAGAGAGGTTTTATGAAAGAAAGATAACTGCACTTGATATCAACAATCTTTTGATAATACTTTGCACAAAGCTTTGCTGTTTAAATAGATTGACTTTGTATTTTATTCCTAGGTACAGGAGTGGCTGTGTGGTAAGTAGCTTGCTCACCAACCACATGGTTTCGGGTTCATTCCCACTGTGTGGCACCATGGGCAAGTGTCTTCTACTATAGCCTTGGGCCAATCAAAGCCTTGTGAGTGGATTTGGTAGATAGAAACTGAAAGAAGCCTGTCGTATATATGTACATATATATGTATGTGTGTATATGTTTGTGTGTCTTTGTTCCCCCAACATCGCTTGACAACCAATGTAACTTAGTGGTTCGGCAAAAGAGACCGATAAGTACTAGGCTTACAAAGAATAAGTCCTGAGGTCAATTTGGTCAACTAAAGGTGGTGCTCTAGCATGGCCGCAGTCAAATGACTGAAACAAGTAAAAGAGTAAAAGAGTAAAAGAGTAACCTAAATCTAAACTGGAAACTAAAAGTAAAAGGAACATATGCACGAACTTTCCGGACAACCCAATATTAATGCTAATTTATTAATGCATTTGGGTAAGTCTATGTCTGTATTATCAGACAATTGCAAAAGAATGTTTTAAAAAATTAAAAACTGCAAAACTCCAGTACAAATTCTTCATGATTCAAAACATTGGTTACTTTTTACTCAACCTGACATAAAGTTCAAGTGGTTTGTTGTATTTGCAGTTAATAAACTTGTATGATCCAGCATTAAAAATTCCCTCCCAACAAAAGGGGAGCAATAAACTTAAATGATGTTAGCATATTAAATACTAAAACACTGAATGGGGAAAATGAGAAAATTTTAATTAGCCAAGTCTTTATTTGCACTAATGAGAAATAAACATTGGATCAATAACTAAATCTCTCCCAGAAAGGCAGGAGAGTAGCTACCAACACAAAATCTATATAAATCAAATGGGCTAACTTCAAATTCTCAATTACTAAAAAATAGATAAAACAGCCATTCTTAATTATTCTGGGAAATTTTAATTGAATGAATGGTAATTGTTATATTTCACGTCTGGATCAAATTTATGGAGTGTCTATAAAAAAAGACAATTTAAAAATTTCTTTTACTAAATAAATCTAATTTGGTTTTAGCTGAGAGGATTAGCTGGAATTTGGTAGATAAGTCAAAGAAATTGTCTTTATAGTATTTAATGTTGTAAATGATATCACGCTAGCTAATATTAGTTTGTCTGAGATGTTGAGAAGTTTCTGTCTTTTATGAGATTCTATGTCTGTTTTGTTGTGTATATTCTCACTTCTTTACTTCTTACTTTTACAAAATAAAAGTTATATTTTCCACTGTTGTTTCTTATATGGCTATTATCAAAGAGGCTAGCTTAGAGTTTTAATGAATAAATAAATAAAGCCACATGGGTCCTAAAGATATATGCTAATCTACTACAATGTGCGAATGTACATACATAGATGTATGTATACAAATATTTTCATTTATATGCAGACATTTACCCACCAACATTTTCATTCATTCACTAACACCCCCCCCTAATACACACACATACACAGAAGATAGATTCTATTGGCCAGAGTATCAAACTTTTAGTATGAATTTAATATCCTAGTTCTTGCTTGTACACAGATGCACACATGTATATATATGAAAATTTATACACATAGTATGATATACAGATATGTATGTACATATATTTATTAGCATCCAGTATGACATGTGCGCACTTATATATTTCCCAAGATACGTATGGCTATGTATATTCATAAGAATGCAATGCTGGTTTATGTTTGTGAAAGTCAATCTATTGAAGAGAAGCAAGAGTACGAAATATTTATCTGTCTCTTTTTTATTGAAATTACTGGCACTTGCAACAAGCTTATATGTATATATAGAAGAGTGTGTGTGCATTTGTGTGTGTGTATAAATATATATATATATACACACATACATATGCATATATTTGTACATATGTATATATATATACACACATATATATATATGTGTGTGTGTGTGTGTGTGCATTTGTGTGTGTATATATATATACACATACATATGCATATATTTGTACATATGTATATATATATATATATATATACACACACATGAGTGTATTTGAAAACACACACACATATATATTATATATATATACATACACACATACAAGTGTATATATAAATATATGCACATGCATACATGCAAATATATATAGATAAATACATATATATGTATATATGTGTGTGTGTGCATGTATATGTCTAAGTATGCATATACGTATGTGTGTTTATAAAGATATATACCTAATTTTATGTATCTCTACACTTTATCATTATTTTCCTTTGTTCTCTTCCAATATATATTGGCTTTGATAGATGGTGGTTGTCACTCTGTCTGTCTATCTATCTATCTACCTATGTATATATATATATATATATATATAAATATCTTCCCATCTAAACAAATATAAACACACAAACACACAGATATGTTGTGAATTCATTCCAAATCACTGTGAGTGTGTGTGTGTGTTGTGTGTGTGTGTGTGTGTGTGTGTGTGTGTGTGTGTGTGTGTGTGTGTGTGTCTGTGCGTCCGTGCACCCTTGCATGTATGTTTGTGTTTGAATGGAGATTTGAAAACAGAGTCTGAAGAATATCCATTGATAACAAAGCCAGATGTTTATGACACTCTGGTAGAATGTTACAACAGCTGTGTTAATTTCTACAGTTATCTCATACAAAAGAATAAAGAAATAAAACCGAAAACAAACAATAATTTCAATAAATTGTTGAATAATTTGGCATTTCTACTCTTTCTTACGTATTTCCCTTCTTTTATAGATGCACACTAACAAATATCCATACACACACATATATACATATGTGTATGTGTGTGTATGAATCATATATATATATGTGTGTGTGTGTGTGTATATATATAATTATATATATATATATAAAATCATATATATATATAATCATTTATATATATATATAATCATTTATATATATATAATCATATATATATTGAGAGAGAGAGAGAGAGAGATAACAGTATCTTAGTATATTTATACATAGATATGTAGACACACACACACTCACTCAAGCACATATTTTGGGGCTGCCTTGTCTTCTGCTGTTTAAAGGGGCTTTACCCGTTTTCTTAAAATTCTTTCCCCAATATAGTCTTCTTGTTGTGCCTGATTTTCATATTTTGCATTTCTGTTATTTATGTAAATACGTAGTTTATTTATTTATTTATTTATTTATTTATTTATTTATTATACTTATTTTTATGTTTATCCATAAATATAATATCGTCAGTTTCAATAAATTTTCTTTCACTTCATTGGGTGCATCTAATTTTTAAAACCTGATTTGCTTTCTCTTTCATTTATTTATTTGTTGAGCTTCTGGTTTGTGTTTTGGGACTTTTTTTTATGCTACAAGCACTTGGATCAAACTGTCAAGAGTTCAAAATTAACTAAGTTTTTGTTGTTTACCTTGAAATCATCCTAGACAGAAAAATATAATTTATATGACTCTTAGTGACTTTGTGATTTATTTTGATTAATAATCAATATTCATCAATCAATTTAGTTGATTGATTACTTTCATAAGATGTATACTCAGAGTTTATTTCTTATAAATACTTAACTACTCTACTTCTGAAGTTTTTCAAATTTCCTGTGATATTTTTAAACAGAAAGGCATTGAATGGCAATCATCATCATCATCATCATCATCATTATTATCATCATCGTTTAACGTCTGCTTTCAATGCTAGCATGGGTTGGACGATTTGACTGAGGACTTGCGAACCAGATGGATGCACCAGGTTCCAATCATGATTTGGCCGAGTTTCTACAGCTGGATGCCTAAAATACTAAATGACATTTTGCTCACACCTTTGCTTTTGGTTTGGGTTCAGATCCACTCAGGTCACCTTTGGTTGTTATTCTTTCAAAGTGCATAAAGGCAAGTATTAATAGAACTCTGTGTATTCTTGAAAGAAGCGCTCCAGTATGGTCACAATTCAATTTGTGAATTCAGTAAAATATGAAATGTCATTTACATAGAAACAAAATGTTTTGTGGGGATACACTATTATGCTATAAGCCATTGATGTAGGAACTTAACTTCTTTCAACCATGATAGTTTATGTATATATTAGTTAAATGGGTGCATGGCTCAGTAGTTAACATGTCAGGCTCACAATCATGAGTTAGTGAGTTTGATGTCTGGACTGGGCTGTGTGTTGTGTTCTTGAGGAAGACACTTTACTTCACATTGCTCCAGTTCACTCAGCTGTAGAAATGAGTTGCTGATGCCAAGCTGTTTTAGCCTTTGCCCTTCCCTTGAATAACATCAGTGGTGTGGTAAGCATTGGTGACTGCTGGTCTTCCACAAAACAACCTTGCCTGGACTTGTGCCTCAGAGGGGAACTTTCAGGACCAAATTGGGTCTTTACCCTAGTCAAATGGGGTTATTAGAAATAAATACAAGAGCTTTTAGCTGGGAATTTCAGGGTCTTATGGCCTAGTTTTAGGAGAGTTTTTTTTATAAAATATAAAAAAAAATGTAAAAATCATGTGTATTGAAAATAGGAGTCATTTTGAACTAAAAGGCAAACACAAATGATGTTCACACATTTCTACTTTAAGGAGATATACACATAAACAGACACAAACACATATCCACTCAAATAAACGCATACACACATGCACACATATGTACGTACATACATACACACACACACATATCATTATTTATGTTTCTTTTTTCAGAAATAGCTTGATATATTGATGAGCAGCCAATAGCATTGGAGGATATAACGGTAAAGGTTGTAGTTGAAAAAATGTTGGCTGACATGAAGAACTAGAAACCATATTGAAGAGTTACCTGTATCATGAGGATTCACCTTGGGTGTGACCACACCATGATTGCTGTTCAACACCCTTTGTACATTGTAAAGGGTGTATTGCAAGATGTGTGACATGAACAACCACAGAGGAAACTATGAAGCCATAGCCAGCAGGAAGAAGCGCAGCAAGGGACACACACAATTCATCCAATAACTTCAGGAACAGAGCCTTAGACTCAATTTATGACAGCAGTAAGTGAAATATTTTAGTTTTACTTTAAGCTTGAAATCCGATCGGGTACGAAGTTGACCAACGTTATGGATTCATTATTTTTCTTTTGCTTACCTACAATATGGAGTGTTATTTCTCAGAGGTTTTAAGGTGGTGTTAGGAGCTTAAGAGTCTATTTCTAGCAGTGTGTGGTGAGGCATGAGGATGACCCCATGTTATAATTATGTATATAATTACAAAATGTTTTGCAAAATGTACCTATGAGGTTTATATTTCCACACTGACCACCTAGTAAAATTATTACTCATTTTACCCTATATTAATATATATATATATAATATATATATATATTATATATATATATATATATATAATATACATACATGCATATCTATACACACACACACATATAAATATATATATATATATATATATATTATATATATATATATTTTTATTGAAATAGAAAGATGAATTTTCTTGTTACAGATTATTCAAAAGTTTAACCGATACCTGGGTAGCAAAAATCACAGCAGAAAAAAGCACGGTTGGAGATAGGACCATTTGGTGTTGCAACCGTGCGTTGGTGCGGATAATTGAAGTTTAATATTATTAGTGAATGGAAGAAATGGAGTTGAACGAAGATTGTACAGAATTCCTTTTATTACATTCTACACATGTTTCAAAGGCCACAATTTTCCAAATTCTGATCAAATAAGGATACCATATTGTAGCTTTCTCTTCAGGAAAAAACAGGAATTCCGTTGACAGAACAAAACAAAACAGAGGCACAGCAACGCAATTCGAACGAGGACGCTCCTTAAGAGCCCATGGCTGAACTCATGGCTGAACTCATGGCTGAAAATTGTGGCCTTTGAAACATGTGTAGAATGTAATAAAAGGAATTCTGTACAATCTTCGTTCAACTCCATTTCTTCCATTCACTAATAATATATATATATATATATATATATATATATATATATATATATATGCATACATACATACATATATATATACATATATATACATAGACACACACATGCACATACGCACACACACACACATGTATGTATAATCCATAATCATTAGTCTGACAAAGTATATTTTGCCAAACTAACAATCATAATTTACATATTTTATTTATTCTCAGACTTATCTTTGAGTACTTTATTCTTAGTGACCAGACATTTCTTCCTCTGACCTTCTCACCCCTGGAAGATATATATGTAAATATATACTATGTATATGTGTGTGTGTACACAGACACATACACATATATATATATAGAGAGAGAGACAGACAGACAGACAGATAGATAGACAGATATATACACACATGAATATATATACTTATATATACATGTATACACACACACATATATTATTGTATACACACTCATATTTATGCATACACAGACACACACACATATTCTACACACTGTCATTTGCCATAATATATGACTTAAATATATAAATACATATATACATACATGTGTGTGTGTGTGTGCGTGCATGTGTGTGTGTGTATTGTTATTTATGACTATGGTATTATAATTGATTTAAAAATTTTCATTGATTGTGTGAACTTTGTGTGCAATGTACATTACACTGGTTGCCTGATGATAACAACTTTAAAATACGTGTCTCTAACACTTCACATTTCAATGATCAGTGTTAGCTGTGAAATCAATTATTTTGAGAGGTGAAGCTAGTAACGACTTAGAGTCTACAGTTTTATCAAGATAGAGGCTGGGAGATGTCTAAAGAACAACTGTCTTTGTCTGCATCACAAAGATTCTCCCCTTCTTCATCATCTCTGAGTGTATTTTCATGTATGTATCAGCATCATCATCACCATCATTGTTTAACATCTGCTTTCTATGCTAGCATGGGTTGGACGATTTGACTGAGGCCTGGCGAACCTGATGGCTGCACCAGGCTTCAATTTCTACAGCTGGATGCTCTTCCTAACACCAACCACTCCAAGAGTGTAGTGGGTTTTTACGTACTGCCAGCATGAGGGCCAGTCAGGCGGCACTGGAAACAGCCACGCTCAAGTGGTATTTTTACATGCCACCTGCACAGGTACCAGTCCAGCGGCACTGGAACAACCTCACTTGAATATTTTTCATATGCCACTGGCACAAGTGCCAGTAAGGCAATGCTGGTAACAATCATGTTTGAATGGTGCTTTTTATGTGCCACCGGCATGGGAGCCAGTCGGCTTCTCTGGCAACAATCATGCTCGGATGGTGCTCTTAGCAGTCCACTAGCACGGGTACCAGTCATCGAATTTGATTTTGATTTCATTTGCCTCAACAGGTCTTCACAAGCAGAATTTAGTGTCTAATGAAGGAAAGGTACGCATAAGTGGGCTGGTTACACCCCTGCATAGGCCATGGGTTATGGTATCACTTGGCTTGATGGGTCTTCTCATACACTGCATATTTCCAATGGTCTTGGTCACTAGTCATTGACTCGGTGAGGCCTAATGTTCAAAGGTCATGCTTCACCACCTCATCCCAAGTCTTCCTGGGTTTACCTTTTCCGCAGGTTCCCTCATATATATATATGATATCACTATCTCCAACACCTCTGTCTCCTTCCTCGACATTTCGGTTAGCATTCTTCACTCCACTCTTACCACCTCCATTCACTACAAACACACAGACTCACACTCATACCTCAACTTCTCTTCCTCCCACCCAGAACACACCAAGCTTTCCATCCCCTATTCCCAATTCCTCCGTCTACATAGGCTCTGTAGTGACGACCATGACTTTGAGACTCAGTCTCAATGTATGGCTCACCACTTCACCCTACGTGGATACCCCCTCACCACTATCCACACCGCCCTTGCCAGAGCATGGTCTGTGGACCGTGTATCTGCTCTCTCTCCCCGAACCCGCCCTGTAGTCTCCCGCCTCCCTTTTCCCCTCACTTACCACCCCCACGACCCTACGTCTCCAACGCACCATTCTTCGAGCTTTCCGTCATCTCCAGTCCGACCCGTCCACTTCACACCTCTTCCCTAACCGACCCCTCCCCTCTTTCAAACGAGCCCACAACCTTCGAGACCTTTTGGTCCATAGCTCCTTCCCTGACCCTACCTCCCAACCCGGCTCGTTCCCCTGCTCCCGCCCACGTTGCCGCACTTGCCCTTACCTCTCCAACACCACCCTCCTCACTAGCACCCACCATCGACTCTATCCCATCATCCACTCCTTCACTTGCACCTCCAGCAATATTATCTATTGCATCTCTTGCTCTCTCTGCCATTCCTTGTACATCGGACAAACGGGACGCCGCTTGGCTGACCGGTTCGCGGAACACCTTCGTGACATCCACCTTGCGAACGACACACCAGTCTCACGCCATTTCCGCTCCACCAGTCACTCCCTGCAACACCTATCTGTGTTCGGTTTGTCCTTACACAGAGGCCATCCGGATTCCCGTTTGGAATTAATCTTCTCTCTTCGCTCTTATATGCCATTTGGTCTCAACTCTCCCCCCCTCCTCATCTAACCCCCCTCTCCCTCTCCTCACCTATCCTTCCCCCCGACCCCTACTTCTTCAGTCCTTCATCCTTTCACCCCTACTCCCCTTCCCTTCTTCCCTCTTTCTCCCTCCCTCCTTCCCTCTTCCCCTTCCCTCTGCTCCCTCACTCCCCTTCTCTCTCACCCTCTCCCTCTTTCCTCCTTCCTCCCCCCTCCGCCTCCCCTTCCTTCTCCCCTCCCCCACTTCTCCTCACTACACCACACGACTTTACACATCACATCATATATGATGTGCCATACTAATACATACACCAACTAATACATACTAATACGAACTAATACATACTAATACATACTAATACATACACCAACCCTATACATACACACGTCAGACCCCTCATACGCACTTATACTCTCTCATACACACACACACACACACTTATACATACTAATACGTACTAATACATACTAATACATACTAATACATACACCAACCCCATACATACGCACGTCCAGACCTATCCTACGCACTAATACTCTCTCATACACACACACACACCCTTATACATACTAATACATACTGATACATACACAAACCCTATACATACACACGTCCAGACTTCTCCTACGCACTAATAGCTGGTCATTCAACCCTATTATCAACCCTATTATCTCCCCTTATTTCGCTCTCGCGTCTCATGTTTGATCTTTGACCTCTGGCCGAAATCAGATCGCCATGTTGATTCGTTAGTTACTGCACACATTTTTTTTCTCTCCTTCTTTCTGTGTTTTTTTTCTCTCTGTGTATCTTTCTGTTGAAGAGCGTAGCCTCGAAACGTTAAAGACTTGTTTTATTTATATTTCCTGAGCGCCATACTAATACAATTGTTTGTTTGTTTTCCACCTGCCTTCGTCTTTTGTCTATTTTCATAAAGCTTCCCGTTATATATATATATATATATATATATATATATAAATATATATATACAGCAAGGAAAAATTGTAAGAAGGCAGAATGCTAAATTGAAAGAAAAATTTTAATGAAAATGGGTGTATGGAAAAGTTATTGAAAAATTGATAAAATATATATATATTATTTCAAACCGGTTTTCGTCATAATGTGACTTATCAAGAATTGTAAAGAAAAAAAAAATTTTTTCAAAGTGAGGAGGGGGAAAAAAGAAAATTGCATTGTTTTTTGCAATTATTTTTTTGCAAAAAACAATGTAATTTTCTTTTTTCCCCCTCCTCACTTTAAAAAAAAAAATTTTTTTTTCTTTGCAATTCTTGAAAAGTCACATTATGAGGAAAACCGGTTTGAATTAATATATATATATTTTATCAATTTTTCAAAAACTTTTCCATACACCTATTTTCATTAAAATTTTTCTTTCAATTTAGCATTCTGCCTTCTTACAATTTTACCTTGCTTATCATTTCTCCACGTGCGGTCAACACAACCCCACCATTTATTGATCTCTCTCTCTCTCTCTCTCTCTCTATATATATATATATATATATATATATATATGGACATGGGTGGGTGTGTATAAATATA